>NC_059072.1:117369243-117470577 GCF_020497125.1 Mauremys mutica
GTCTAGATCAGACGCGATAGTTCGAACTCCGTGAAGATCGATACTCTACCTTGCAGTGCCGACCACGGACGGTTAATTGTGGACTAGCCCTTAAGGTTAAATGACACCATAAAAGATCAGCAATCAAGGAGAAGATTGCATCAAAGTCTCTTTACTGGCAAATTATTCTCGTTGCCATTGTGAGAATGCTTGCTACCCAAACCTAGCACTATGTGGCACTTCAGATCAGCTGTATGTGACAAAACAATGGAAACTTCCTTAAAACTGTGGAGCTGATGGCTGAGTTTGATGTTGTACGCCAGGAGCATCTAAGAAGAGTCACCACCCAAGAAAAATATAAACATATCACTACCTTGAAAAAAACATTCAAAATGAGATCATACAGTTACTGTCAAGAAAAGTCAAACAGAAGATTGTGGCAGATCTCAAGTCAGCAAGATATTACTCTATTATTCTGGACTGCACAACCTGACATCAGCCATACGGAACAAATGACTTTAATAGTGCATTTTGTAAAAACAGAACCTAGTGAAAATGTCTCTGCATTAGTGACTGTCAGAGAGCATTTCCTAGAATTTATTGACATTGATGATACTACAGGAGTGGTGTGACAAATGTGCTTCTTAAAAAACTGGAAGATACAGGAATTGTGATAGCTGACATGAGAGGTCAGGGCTACGATAATGGTGCCAACATGAGAGTAAAGAGCAGAGGAGTGCAGACATGATCCAAGAGTTAAACCCGCGAGCTTTTTTTGTCCCATACAGTTCTCATTCATTGAACTTGGTGGTCAGTGATGCAGCATCAGCTTCTAGTGAGGCTGCTGAATTTTTTAATGTAATTCAAAGTATCTATGTATTTTTCTCTGCATCAACTCAGCGATGGCAAATTTTGAAGCAACACCTGGGAACATCCTCTCTGACACTGAAACCACTGAGTGCCACACGATGGGAAAGTCGGAGTGGAGGCGATAAAGCCTATCAACACCAAATGGGAAGATAGATGATGCCAAAGTTGCCATTATGGAGGATAATGCTATGACAGGAACTGGTTGTGGGAGAACAGTGGCAGAGGGAAATTAAATCACCAGAAACATACATAACTTCAAATTTCTGTGTGGCTTAGTGTTGTGGCATGACATACTGTTTGAAATAAATGTTGTAAGCAAGAAACTCCAGATGTTGACCTTGATATATCTGGAGCAATGGAACAATTGGACAAAGCAAAGTCATACCTACCGTCTTACTGGTCAGATGAGGGATTTCAAAACATTCTGAAGAGTGCACAGAAGTTGGCAGAGGAACTTCACACTGAAGCTATTTTCCCACCCATTCAAGAGTACAAGAGTCACCGACGAAGACGACATTTTGATTACAAGGCACAGGATAATCCCATAAGAGACCCCAAACAACAATTCAAAGTCGAATTCTTTAACCAGATGCTAGACTGTGCAATACAGTCAGTTGAAGAACATTTCATGCAGCTCAAGGAACACAGCAGTATATTTGGGCTGCGTATGATATTCCAAAACTCCTCACTATATCTGAAGAAGACCTACACCAGCAATGCAGGGCACTAGAGACAGTGTTGACACATGATGACATGCGCGATATTGATGCAAGTGATTTAGGTGATGAACTGAAAGCCCTTTCAAAAAACATTTCAGCAAGATAAACTCCAAAGGCTGTTCTGGAATATATGTGCACAAATAAGATGACCACCCTCTTTCCAAATGCTTTTGTTGCTCTGCGCATAATCCTAACGATTCCTGTAACAGTTGCCAGTGGAGAACGCAGCTTCTCCAAGGTGAAGTTAATAAAAACACATCTACACTCCACAATGACACAGGAGAGGCTGGTTGGCCTTGCATCTCAATAGAGCATGAGCTGGCCCAGACTGTGGACCTTCAGGAAGCAGTTCAGATCTTTGCAACCAAGAAGGTAGGGAAAGCACCACCTTTGATTATTCAAACAGATAAAAATGCCAGTGTTTACTATGCAAACAAGAAAAGTTACATTTGCTGTTCAGGCATTTGAAAGTTAAGTGTTACTTAAAATTTTTGAACAAGGCATTTTAAGTTGTTTGTTCTCCTGTATTGGGGTAGGTAGCAGAGCAGTACCATGAGAGGAGTAGAACAGGAAGAAGGCAGAATTGAGACCTTTCAAAGTTTTGGCCCAAGTGAGAGGGCCTGGGGGCGATATTTGAGCTCCCCGCCTGAGGTGCCAAAATGTGTGGGCTGGCCCTGCTCTCAGCACACCCACTATCCAAATTGTACCAGCACCCCTATTGAATTGGACTTTATTTTAACGAATAGAACTGAAGTAATGGCCCTGTATTGGTAAGCAAGTAAGTAATGCCTTACATGCGATAGTACAAAAAAGAAATGCCTGGCAAGAAAAAAACAGCAAGAAATACCAGTGAAGGATTGTTCAGTTTTTTAATCTCAAGCAGTCCATGACAGTTCAGTAAGACAGCAAACCTTGGTCCCTGATGTCAAAATGGTTGAGAAACACTGGTCTAGTGCATTTAAAGAATTTTGTTTTCCTTGATCTCGATAATGTTGTTTCCTCTTCATCCTGACTCTTTGCCCATTATCCTTATCAGGAAAATGTGCTCCAGTCCATTATAGATAGATAGATTAGATATGTCATTTGTGAAGAATTTCCATCTATGCCCTAAGGAATTCCTGTACATTGCTGTTTAATCATCATGGGTTTAGTCTCATCTTTTTTTGCTTAATGATAAACAGATATCCTGTACCTCTGATATTGTGTTTTTGAGCAGCCTTCTGTCATTGAATAATCCATTGGCTGAAACTCTAGTGTTTTGTTTGTTCGTTTTTTCCCTACCATTCAGTTTATTTTAAACCATTTTCCTAATAGTTTTAAAGTTTGCCTTTTGAAAGTTCATCAGTGCTATTATCCGTGGGGAATTCACTCTTACAGAATATTTAAACCATTTGTATAGTGATCACTGTTAGCCAGCTGAACTTTCTCACTCACCTCTACGTGTTGCATCAGACACAGCTGGTAATAAACTCCTTGCCACCTGCAAAATGAGATGCTTTTAGAATTATTAAAAATTATTTATGGTGTCAAGAAAACTGTGGCCAACGTTTTAAAACATGGGCGTCCAAAAGTTACGTATTTTAAAACTGTATTAAAGCACCCAAATAAATGGTCTGATAGCTGGTTGCCAGCACCTCAGAAATTCAGACCACTTAGTCAGGTGCCTAAATATGGAGTTATGGTCCGAGCTTTAGGCACCTGAGCTTGTCTAAATCAGACTCTGATGGTGCCATTTGACCAGTCTATATAAGAGACGGGTCTGTGCCACAAAGTGGTAAAAGAGACAATGATTGAAAAACATTCTAGACTTCTTAATCTTTAGATCATAGTGCATGTTTTATGAGGTGTGGTCCTTTTTTTAAGGCTTGGTCCCTATTTGATGTGCAAGTGGATGAACTCCTCTGAGAGAAGTGAATTTCTTGTTCAAACTTTGTGGTCAGATAACAGCAGAGAGGGGTGATTGTGGCTGGCAAAATGCCGATACATCCAACTGAAAAACCATTCACAGATCTCTCAGACAATATCTGCTTGTGACGGCATGTCCATTGCCAACTTCCTTACTAGGAAAGACCAACCCAGATGAGTCCCTAAAGAGAAAGATACCACAATGGCTTGGTTTATGCTGTGAAATGTAACCACGTATAAACAATTGTCAGCAATTGTGTTATCTGTACTGGGTCTTAGCATGGTTAAACCAAGGGTATACAAGGATTTATAACATGCTCTGCATCATGTCAGCTAATCATAATTAAATCCTGATTCAACTAGCATGATTGTTGACCACCAGGTTCAGACATGGTTACGTCTTGTAGCATAGGCCAGTCCAGTCAGATAAATGCTTCCTTGAATATTGGCCAGGACGGGGAGTATATACAATGTGGTGATCACACAGGGAAATTTAAGTTAAGGACATGTCTACCATATTTATATATATATATGCTTGGAAGTACTAGATTTTTATTGGTAAATGGTTGGTTTCACTGTACACATACAAACTGATGAAAAAATATTTCCATCTATAATAATCGGAATTGACAGATGAGTAAAGTAGGAAAAATGCTGCTTGAGAACTTATTACAGTTTGATATAAGGCTATTTACTTGGTTTATTTTTACATGTGATGTTGACAGTTTGTGTTTTAGTTGTTAGAAATCTTTAACTTTTCAAATCTTAACATCGACTGCCATTAAATAATTATTGTCTGACCCCACCTAATTTCCCTCAGTGTGAAAATTTAAATGGATAAAAAATATGCTTAAAAATAAACATTTATGAAAAGTAAATATTAAATTCTGCCAAGCCTAGGTATACATGTGTCAACTATTTTTTAAAAAAGGAAGAAAATATCTTGAATACCTTGAAGAACTTGTGCAATAATTACAGAAGAAAATGAGAAACTACTGTTCCTAATCAAGAGCAATTTGCCTCTTGAATAAGGTGTATCATGCTGACTGGAAATCAGATCCAGTCTGGAACATATATTGTGAGTACTTCCAAGCTCAATGGGAGAGTTGCCATAGCCTTCAATAGCAGTAGATTGGGCTCCATATCTATAAGTCAATCAGGATGGGATTTTCCAAAGCACTGATGTGACTTAGGAGCACAATTCCCATAAAAGTCAATGATACTTTTGATAATCCTGGTGCTCGGAAAACTACTGTTATGGATGTTAATATAATAACTTATATGAGTGAAACTAGGATCAAAAAGAGATTTCAGTGTAAAGCGCAACTTTTTTCCCCCTCTGCTGTCTGCATCTCCAGAAGCAGGAGCAACGGTAGGAAATGGCCAGTGTTTAAACCAGGTTTTCTGGCAGACTGGTACAAGCTTGATTGACGGCCCCTGCTCAATTAAGGAATGTGCATCAAAACATAACACTCCTATTCTGAAGGGCCATTTCTGCAATTCCTCCAGGCTCAGAACTTTCAGCCCCAGATCCACAAAAGTACTTAGGTGCCTAACCCCCAGATTTAGGTGCCTAAGTTCCACTTTTAGGCACCACTATGATCCACAAAAACCTCACTTGGCTGCCGCCTAACCCTGTAGGCACCAAAACTCTTTCAGCGCCTACGTTTTCACAGTGAAGATTTCCCTAGGTGCCTATGTTTCTGGCTCTTGCTATGCACACTGCTGCCTGCCTCTAGGCACCTGGGTGTCTTTCCCTCACCTAAGCCCCAGAGCGATTCATGAACCGGAGGAAGATAGGGTGTCCTCCACCTCAGTTGTGTGTGGTGCCTGATCTGGTAGACATGCTCACTGGTGGCCCAACTCCACACAAAACAGTGTGGGGAAAGAAGCTCTCTTTAGCCAACTGCTTAGGGTACGCACCTGGGATGTGGGAGAGCCCTGCTTTCAGTCCCCACCTCAACTTGATAAGAAGAAATTTGAACAGGGATCTGCCACCTCTCAAATTAGTGCTTTAACTAGGCTATGGGATATTCTCATAGGAGAGATTGAGGGAGGCCCCTATTCACATTGTTCCACTGTTAAATAAATTATTAAACAATTAACTATTTATTGGGCCAGAAAAAGAGGGAGAATCATTCCATGGCCCAGTGGCTAAGGCACCTCCCTAAGAGATGGCACATCTCTGTTCAGCTCCCCCCTTCTCATCAGGCTGAGGGGGGACTTGAACCAGGGGTCTCACACATCCCAATGAGCACCTTAACCACTGGGCTAAAGATGATAATGGAGCGTCACCTCCTTCGCCTTGCTGTTCTGTGTGGCGTTTGGTGGCCTCTGAGCAAGCCTACTAGATCATGCCCTGCATGTGAATTAGGTGGAGGAACACCTATCTTTCCCTGGTTTGCATGGCATTAATGGGGATAGGTGCCTCTATGCAGCCTGGACTTAGGTACCTATCTCGCTGAGAGGGATAGGGGTTAGGACTCATCAGCATCTCCCATTGGCTAGCTTAGGGGGAGAGCACCCTACCTTGCTGACTTTTGTAGATCCCATTCTAAGGTTCCTATCTCTCCCCATTCATTGTATTCAGAGCCTAGGTGCCTCACTCAGGCTTTGTGAATCCCATTATTGTCCCAGTGATTTTGTAGGCACCTAAAAGTTAGCTGTTGTGACAATAGGTGTCGCAATGCTTATGTCCCTTTGTGGATCCCCAGGCCTCACTGACCTCAAAAGCACTTCACCGTGAGTTCTGTGTATGGAAGCCTCCCAAATGTCTGTTGCAATAAATAAAGGTTTAAAAGAAGAAAACAAAAGCTGGAAGAAATCCCTCTGGAGAAATAAATTCTGGTTAACTTTAGGTGGCAGGCTGTTCAAAACTCGCTCAATCATTTGTCTCTTCTAATGGGTTTTAATGTGCAATTGCTGTTTGGGATAGACTGTTCTCTTTAGACATACAGGGATATGTATATAAACCCTGGATAGTTGGAAGAATAGAAGTCTCAACAAGGTATGGGCCTGCTTTTTATTTCACAAGAGTTTGCAAATAAATAAATAAATAAAAATGTGGAGGTGTCTGGAAGTTCTACACTTCTGTATTGTCTGCTTTAGTAAAAATAAGACTCAATTGCATATAGATTTACAATGAGCCAGAGGCAATGTAACTGGCAGCTTTGGGGCTGATCCTGCTCCCATTGAAGTCAACGGCAAAAATGCTGTTCATTTTGGAGGGAGCAGGAGTAGCTTTTGGCTAATCTACTAGCAAAATACAGAATGGAATGTTCAATTGTTTTGAAGGTTTACACAGAGTTTGGGGGGAAATGTGCATTTTATTGAACTGTGTTGCTCAGATCTTAGTTATTGTATCATAGATTTTAAGTATAGATTTTAAAGCTGTAAGAGGTCAAATGCATTAAATTAATATAAAGGATCTGACCATGACTGTCTGTGACACACACATTCACTGAGCTCACTGTATACCCAGGCATCAGCCCAAGTATACAGTGCATAGTTCTGAGGTGCCTTGCACTCAAACCTGCATAGTATATAGAGTCCCCAAAGAAACCTCACTTTACACTACTCTAGTGCTGTGTGGGGTTCGACAGTGGTTGGGATAGTGTACAGTGCTGCAAATTTCCCTCTGGCCTTAAGTTTTCACTGACCACGCCTACTTTTTCACCGATCCACATGAGGCATGCACTAGTGATAGGGTGACCAGACAGCAAGTGTGAAAAATCGGGACGGGGGTAATAGGAGCCTATATAAGAGAGAACCCCAAATATCAGCACTGTCCCTATAAAATCAGGACATCTGGTCACCCTAACTAGTGATGCTCACATGTGGTCATAACTTCAGTGAACCAGGGGACAGCATACCAGTGGCTTTGTGTAACTTCCTCTTTATTTATTTTTTCCTAAGTACATGGGGCAACCCACTTTTTATTCTTGCTTGGTGACTCCTTACTAAGAACCTGATAAGGCCTAAAGTAATCAGTGGGAGTCTCTCTATTGAATTCAGTAGACTTTGGATCAGACCCTAAATCCTCTTTGCTTCTGAACACATCCTGTAAACATCTTTGTATTTGATTGTTACTTTATAGGCTCCAACAGCCTGGATTGTATGTGAACTGATGTAGACTTAAGAATAAAAACCATAATAATGAATATTTTGATTATAAAAACGTGTTTTCATTTTAACTTTTGATCAGTGGGTGATCTGGTTCATTAATTCTATACCTACTTAAGGAGTTATGGAGTATTTGGATAATTCTTTGTATTTTACACGTGGCTCAGAGCTGCTGTTCACCCATGAGATCACTCAAAAATAGTTTTATGCCACCCATTAAATAAATACCCTTGTATAACAGATTACTGTTCTTAGTCTATCGCCAGTCTTATTCCCCCAAATTAACCTCAAACTTACTAAATACTGTATAGCTCTCCTAAAATAGGAGATCACCTCTATTACAGAGTGGATTTTTGTTCACCTTTTTGAGTGGTTGCTTAAGGCAGATTTTACTGTATAGTAGTTCACAGCCTGTTTCTATAGTGTATGCAAAGTTTGTCCTTCCATGCCAAACCTACAGAAATAAGCACCTGAATTAAAAAACCTACAGAAATAAGCACTCAAATTAAAAAATAATGCAGTGCATTATTTAAAGAAGCTTTTGGTTTTGCAGAAGAATAAATGATATCCACATTCAAACACTAACTGAAACCTTTACTTTTCTACTGATTGCATCTGAGTTCCAGTCACTCCTGCTGAGTGCTACTACTTATTCATGACAGCCTAGATGATTTTAGAAAACCCAGTGTGTATATGTGGGTGGCTGGGTGAATGGATAGAGCAACTGATTTTAAACTAGTCAAAGTTCTGTGTGGTTTCTCACGCTCTCTCTCTTCTTTGCTCGTATGAGCAATTGAACTGTATCTAAAGTTAAACTAATCTTTGACATGCTTCTCATTACATCTCTTGTGGTGTGACTAGAACAAACTTTCCCCTAACAGCACAATGGGAAGTTGAGATTGAACTAGGGAAAAGGTCACTTGCAGCTTGGCTCATGTGCTCCAGTTACTAAATAAAGGAGGAAGTTGAGACATCTTTCTCACTGGAAACAACATGTTCCGTACTGTGGGATTCAGAATAGGGAAAGCTGGAATCTTTGCTGACCTCATAAACTTCATTATCAGCTTATTTCAAATGTTTCAACCTAGTGGTCAGTAAACCCTAGGGATCTTACTGTTCTGCAAGTCTAGGGATGCAGCAATGGTAAGGTCTTGATAAATATTCTCCTTATCCCTAATTTATTTGTTTGTTTTGCCTGCTGAGCTATCCAGTAGCTTGAGGCTTGCTTCCTTCCCTGCCTCCCATGTCATATCATCCAAACATTCTTAGCCTCCAGAGGGACACTAAAAAGCATTCCCATGAACATTTGGAAGATCAGCAATACACAGTGACGTTCATCACTGGGCTTGCTTTTCTTTGGATTAATTTAATAAACCTTAGGTCACAGCTATAGCAAACTATACCCCCTGAAATCCCAGTACTATACAAAAGCCTGTTTGCCCTTGTGTGCATTGTTGAAATACTTCCACTGTAAAAAACTAGAGGATCCATTCATCCCATCTGAGGAGGGTGACCAGACGTCTTGTTTTTAAAGGGACAGTCCTGTTTTTTGGGACTTTTTCTTATATAGGCGCCTATTACCGCCCCCCACCCCCTGCCCTGTTTTTTCACAGTTGCTATCTGGTCACCCTACATCTGAGGCACAGCTTGCAGTGAAGAAAGGAGGCCTGATAATGCATGATTTTGCTGATATGCTGCAGGTACATGGTCAAGGCCAAGTTACACCAGCTGTTCGCAAAAAGACTTTTACACTAAAGAAGATGCTCCCCCTGTGCTCCCCTTGTAAGATAGAGGGCATAACACAGTCAAGGCCAAATCTCCTACTTATCATGTTGCCCCATAAATGCAGCACGGAAACAGAAAATAAGAAGTGAGTGCTCCGCATGTTGGGGGCTGCAGATCTTCTCTGATAGGTACATGCAACCCCACTGATTTAATTGAAGATGCACAGGTTTAATGGAGATCTGCATTTTGGCCTATGCGGCCTCATTCGTGCACATGTTGGTGATGATATGGAGTACTTGCTCTTTCGGCCCCCTCTAGTGGTGATATACTATATAAATTATTTATGATCTGTGTGACAAATATTGAAACCATATGAAATATCTTTGGAGGAACATATTGTTATTAAGGTTATGAATGGTTTATGTATCGCTGTGGGCCAGGGATTGTATGCAGCTCGGGGGTGGGGTTGCTTTTAGTTCCTCCAGGAGCTAAAAATAGTGGATGATGATTTAAGGTGAATCACTCAAATTGTAAACACCTCTGGAGAGGTACCACCCCCTGCGGTGTCTTGCATGTGCATGTTCAAACTGGGTTTTCCAGAGACCTACAGACAAAGAAAGGGCTTCTGTCATAAAAAGGCTGCAGTTAAACTGACTTGGGATCTTCTTTCTGATCCAGCAATGATTGGACCTTCTGTCCAAGGGGGACTCCAACTCTTGTAGAAGGTTTGGAAAGACTCTGGCCTACTAGGATCCCATGGGGGCTAATGACTAACTCATGATATTTTAGTGTGTGTTTTAAATATTTCTACTGTTTTCTCTGTAATGCTTTTACCTTAAGAATAAAGGTGCTTCCTTAGAAAGAGCAATGCAGTAACTTGTTACTGCTGGCAATACACTGTTCATAGCCCTTGGAGAGAAAGCAACACATTGAGGCTGGCCGTTAGACAAACTGGCTTGTTGTGGATATCACAGTGTAAGGCAGGGAACTGTGCCACCTTAAAGCCCCTGTCAGGCAGGAGAGAGATGTGGGTCTCATCCAAGAGACATGACATCTGGGAGCCAGAAACCTTAAATGGGGGACCACAGAGGGTAAAAACAGATGCAATTACCCTGAAACTGTGACAATCTGGATGTCATACTAACAGTAGTATGTGTTAGGACCTGAATGAATTGGAAAATGTGCCATTTCATGTTCAGGTCTGTGTAGTTGACTGCATAGAAACACCGTCCCTAGCAGATTTATATCCAAATCAGCCATATATCTGTTATAGATATTATTCCTGTGCCTTCTAATAAGCTGCTGATTTTTTGATTGAATGTCACTATGTACTGAGTTTCTGGCAGTGCACATCAAGGAAGAAAGAGCTGCCAGGCAAACAAACATATGCTCATGTGCAGTAGCATTAGACAGTGTATGCACACAGATAAGCCTCTGCTCATGCCTCCTCTGTTTCATTTGCTGCTATGTGTTTATATATGTACGGATAGAGAGGGTGATTTTTCAGCTCTGGAACAGACATTACCTTTTCCTTATATAGACTGAAACAGCAGTCACCATTTGTTGCTGATGATGTAAACTTGAACATGTATGATGGGCTGACAAAGTAAAGTTTACACTTTGCAGTTCAGGAGTCCTTTATGGGGCATCTTTTCCCCCTCTATGCTTTTTATATTTCAAACAGGGCATCTGAAGAGCAGCAGGCAGAAAGGGACACATGCAGAAATTCACCCTTGTAGATGTATTTTACACAGCCTTTAAAAGCCTTGTATCATTGAAAATTAGTTTTTAAAGATATCTCAATTAAGATGTCCTCTGTTTCCCATATCGATGATTCTTGTTTCCTCTCCTATGTTATACTTTTTCATGTTGCTATTTTTTTTAATTGGGAGGTGCTCCCTTTGTGAGCTTTTAGCTGGATTAAATACTTGCAGCCCTGGAGTTTCAATATCTGGTTACCATGGAAGAGAGAGACTGTGATGTCAGAAGAGCTTGAGCAAAACCAGGCTTAAATGTTCCAAAGGAAATCAATTTTCTACATCATATTTTTCAGATAAATATAAGAGGAAAGGTCCAGCACCTTAGAAGGGAGACTTGAAGGAAATTGAGAAATTTAAGAACCTTGTAAACTGTTTCAAAACTTCTTGCAACATAGATAATGCTGCAAATCATATAAGAGCTGTCAAATACCAGTTACATGCTCAATAAAGCCTACAAAAATTTCTTAATGCTAGCAGCCACTGTGCCATATGAAAATCATGATGTACCCCAAACTGCGTCTTCCACTAAAAAAACTGTTACTCGCAGTTTCTGATTTCAGCTCAAATAACCATGATGCTGATTTAACATGAGAGATTTGACCTTGCTTTAGAATAATTGTGCTTTCACAGAATATCTTATTTCTTGGTGTAGATGGATGCAAACCTCAGAATTCAGATATGGATTTTAAACCTCAAAGAGCACAGGGGTGCTTTATATCTGGAGATATGACTAGGCTTCTTATAAAGAGAAGACCCTGAAGCAAATCTGAGATTGAGGTTTGGTTTTCAAACACCACCAAAGACAGAGAAGCATTGAAATCCAGGTTTTGGGGTTGGACCCTACTCCAATCTTAGGTGAAAATGATCCGTTCTGAAGGCTTGGCTCTGTGACTGTCTCCTGGGCTGACTTCAGTGAGTGTCCCCGGTTCAGATCTCGTTCAGTAACGACATAGGACTATTTAGAAGTTAATGTCAAAGAGAAATAGTTGTGTTAAGCAGGCGACGGAAATAACTTCTGTCTCTAAGAAAAGCTGAATGATGGATTAAAGACTGGGCTGGAAAAAATTGCTTATTGAGATCAGTAATAGACGTGGTTTTATGATGTGTGATTGAGACACATAATCTCCAGAAAGAGAGCTCACAAAGCCAAAAGGCAGCAGTGATGTTCTGAAACAGCTTCTTACACAATACAGAAAAGATTGGAAAGAAGAGAGAATATTATGGGCTCAATTTCACCCCTGGTGTAACAGAATTAAAATCCATGAAGTTACGCAAAAAATGTATTTAGCCTTTTGACTTAAACCTTGGCAAACTGGGTTCTTTCCGGGTGTACTTCACCTATATGTAGAGCCCTACCAAATTCACGGCCATGAAAAACATGTCACAGACCATGAAATCTGGTCTAAATCAGGGGTTCTCAGACGTCATTGCACTGCAGCCCCCTTCCGACAACAAAAATTACTACAGGATCCCAGAAGGGGGGACCAAAGCCTGAAGCTGGGTGGTGGAGAAGAGGCAAAGCCAAAGCTCCACCTCCCCAGGCCTGGGGGTCGAAGTCCAAGGGCTTCAGACCCAGGCAGGTGGCCCGTAATCTGACCTCTGCTGCCCAGGGCTGAAGCCCTCGAGATTGGGTTTTGGCCCCAGGCCCCAGCATGTCTAAGCCAGCCCTGGCAACCCATTAAAATGGGATCATGACTCACTTTGGGATCCCCTCCCCCCCCCCCAGCCAGGTTTGAGAACTGCTGCCCTAAAGCTATACTGATTTCATGGGGGAGACCAGTGTTTCCCAAACTGGGGCTCCTAACCCAAAAAGAGGAGGTGGAGGAGTTGCAAGGTTATTGTAAGGGGGAGGATCACAGTATTGCCACCCTTACTTCTTTACTGCCTTCAGAGGTGGGTGGCCAGAGAGCAGCAGCTACTGCCATGCAAAAGTGGGGATGGCATGGTACAATGTTGCCACCCTTACTTTTGCGCTGCTGCCTTCAGAGCTGGGCACCCAGCCAGCAGCCACCGCTCTCCGGCAGCCCAGCTCTGAAGACAGCGCTGCCATCAGCAGCAGCGCAGAAGAAAGAGTGGGAATACTGCAACCCTCCTACAATAACATTGCAACTCCCTCACAGTCCTCTTCTGAGTCAGGACCCTACAATGACAACACCGTGAAATTTCAGATTTAAATGGCTAAAGTCATGAAATTTACGATTTTTAAAATCCTATGACCATGAAATTGACCAAAATGGACCATGAATTTGGTAGGGCCCTACATATATGTGGACAGTTTTTAAAGGCAGAGAGAGGGTTTGTGGGAGGCTTTAATCCAGAAACTGTGGGAAAGGGGGGGTATTCAGAGCAGTAGGAATGCAAAGCAAGCTGCCAGTCTTGCCTGGGGTTATCCCCCAACATGAGCATCCAATGCAACTCAGCTTCATCACTGCAGCCATACAAAGAGCATGTGTCTGCTGAAGATTAAGGAGACTAGTAATGGGCTGGGCAATACTGAGTTGGGAATTGTTTGTAGGGAAGATGTTCAGGTTTCTTGTGGAGAAGAATCAGCAACTAGAATGGGGTCAGGCCCCTCATGAGTGAATTTTTAACTAGAGAGGGCCCCAAACTGTGTAAAGTGTATCTGGAGTTCAAATCTCCCAAAGATTTGGGAATATTTAGATTTTGGAGGTTGGCTCAGGCTCACCTCTGGCTCAGGGTTAAATCTAATCCACTGTGTATATTACCTGGGTTATAGCTCTCTGATCTGTGTACATATATCTGTAAACACAGTTATGAGGAATAAAACCCTGCAGTAATTCTCTCTGTGCTGGAATAAAACAGTATATCAGGCTATACTGAAGCTGAAGCTGTCAAAAGGGAGAATTTTTAGCAAAAGCCTGGTTAATTCATTCTTTTTGCAATACCATAGCATAGCTACAAAATCCACAAGCTATTAAAAAAGCAAGTCATGGGCCCAGATTCTGCTGGCAATTTACATCCGTTTAAATCCAGAGTAGCTGGATAAAAGACAGTGTTTATCTGGATTTATTCTGGTGCAGCTGAGATAAGAACCAACCTTTGACAGTTGTGTACTCAAATGCAGAAAAGCACTCTAGGTTTGGGGGGGATTTTGTTTATTTTAAATACACTTTTTGCCTGGTAGAGAGTTATATTTATATCCCACTGTGTTCAAGTACAGCTTTTAAATATTTCAGTACCAGGAGAGAATATGCGTCAAGATCAAGACCATTATTCTAAGGCATGGAGTAGGGAAACTGAAGGAGTGAGAGTTAAAAATAAATTTTTTAAAATTGTGTTCAGTTGTTGGCTTCCCCAAATTGCTGCACAACCATGTGCATGAAGAAGATCTCACCTAGAGACCTGTGTCTGCCACAGTTAGTCAGCATCACTGAGTGTTCTGGCATGGAGTTATCCACCCTGAAGGAAGGGAGGAAAGAAATAATGAGAAGGGAAAGATTGGGAAAACAAATATTAACAGGGAGTTAAAAAGCTCAACCCTCGGATAGGATTTGACATTTTTCATTGTATCTTTTTTTTTTTTTTCCAAGGGACCGAGCACCTTTTATCTTCACTTCAGAGATGGAGTATTTCATCACAGAAGGTGGAAAAAACCCACAGCGTTTCCAAGAGTTTGTGGAACTTTGCTGTCGAGCTTATAATATAGTCAGGAAACACAGCCAATTGCTCTTGAACCTGCTGGAGATGGTAAGAAAGTCAGGGATGTAACCAAAAAAACCCTCAATCCCTCTTGTTTTCTTTTTCCCCTGTAGCGAGGCTTAGAGGGATTAGATTTTTATCGGTAAATGTCAATCTCATTGTACACCCACGAACCAATGAAAATGTATATTTTTATCACTAATAATCTAAATTTACATTAAGGCAAAGTAAGAAAAATGCTGCTTCAGAAGTTACTAGCATTTGACTCAAGGGTCTTTACTTTGTATATTTTGACATGTGATGTGTACAATTTGTTAACAGTTCTAAAGATTTAATTTTGATTCTCAATGTCTATAGTCATTAAATAATTTCATGCAATTGTGAAAATGTAAATCGATAAAACTTGAAAAAATCCTTAAAATTAGGCATCGATATTATCACTCAAAATTGTAAAATAATCAAATTCTGCCAAGTCTCTATTACTGTGATTTAGAGCGTTGTCAAATTTCCAGGATTTTTTTTCCATGTAAATGTTAGCAACTTTATTTAGTGTGTCACCTTTGTGCTCACAAAACATCATTCTGCCCTCTCTTTTGTGTGAAAGCTAATTATGTTTTTGCTCAGATTAAAGTTTCACCCTATTTTTTTTTTAATTGGAACATTTTTGTAAAATTTTAACCAATTGCAGAGCAACTCAAATTAAAAGGTTTTCTTTTGTGAATGTTTCACCCAGTCCTAATTCCAGGTTTTCAAATTGCAACTCTGTTCGGAATTAAAGAAGTGAACTAATTAAACTAAACTCACAGACTGCATTATGTTACAATACCCTATGGTGATTGATCTAGGGCACTGCAGCCATTGCGGAGTTTCGGGAGCCATTATTGTAGAATGCTATCATGCTTTGTTACTGAGATAAATACAGTAAAGAAAAAAGGCTACATGAGGACTTCATAGAAGAACCGGTTGTAGAGGACAGCCTTGGTTCGAGTGATAATGAGCTAATTCAGTTTAAACTAAATGAAAGGATAAACAAAAAATAGATCTGCAACTAGGGTCCTTGATTACAAAAGAACCAATTTAAAAAAATTAAGGGAATTAGTTAGGGAAGTGGACTGGCCTGAAGAATTCAAGGATCTAAATGTGAAGGAGGCTTGGAATTAGTTTCTGCAACTTTGACTTAAAGTACTTGAAGCCTCTATCCCAACCAAGGAGAAAAAATGCGTAGAGAAGGGTGGCAGACCAAACTGGATGAGCAAGCATCTCAAATAGGTGATTAAGAGAAAGCAGAAAGCCTACAAGGAGTGGAAGATGGGGTGGATCAGCAAGGAAAGCTACCTCTTGGAGGGCAGAAAGTGTAGGGATAAAGTGAGAACTGCCAAAAGCCAAGCAGAGTTGGACCTTGCACAGGGAATTAAAACCAATAGTAAAAGGTTCTATAGCCATATAAATAAGAAGAAAACAAGGAAAGAAGAAGTGGGACTGCTAAACACTGAGGATGGGGTGGAGATTAAAGATTATCTAGGCATGGCCCAAAATCTAAACAAATATTATGCCTCAGTCTTTAATTAGGCTAATGAAGAGCTTAGGGGTAGTGGCAGGGTGACTAATGGGAATGAGGATATGGAGGTAGATATTACCACATCCAAGGTGGAAGTCAAACTGAAACAGCTTAATGGGACTAAATTGGGGGGGGGGGGCAGATAATATCCATCCAAGAATATTAAAGGGCAATAGCAAGGGTTTTTAATGAATCTGTAAACTAGGGGGTTGTACCTTGTGACTAGAGAATTGCTAATATAGTTCCTGTTTTTAAGAAAGGGGGGAAAAATTGATCTGGGCAACTACAGGCCTGCTAGTTTGACCTCAGTGGTATGCAAGGTCTTGGAACAAATTTTGAAAGAGAAAGTAGTTAGGACATAGAGGTGAATGGGAATTCAGATAAAATACAACATAATTTTACAAAAGGTAGATCGTACCAAACCAACCTGATCTGCTTTTTTGAGAAAATAACTGATTTTTTAGACAAAGGAAATGCAGTAGATCTAATCTACCTGGATTTCAATAAGGCATCTGATAAATTATTAGTTATATTGGAGAAGATGGGGATTAACATGAGAGTTAAAAGGTGGATAAGGAACTGGTTAAAGTGGAGACTAAGACAAGTTATGCTGAAAGGTGAACTGTCAGGCTGGAAGGAGGTTACTAGTAGAGTTCCTCAGGGATTGGTCTTGGGACCAGTCTTATTTGACATTTTAATTAATGACCTTGGCACAAAAAGTGGGAGTGTGGTAATAAAATTGTAGATGACACAAAGTTGGGAGGTATTTCCAATACGGAGGAGGACCAGAATATCATACAAGAATGATCTTGTAAACTGGAGTAATAGAAATGGGGTGAAATTTAATAGTGCAAAGTGCAAGGTCATGCTTTTAGGGACTAACAACAAGAATTTTTGCTATAAGCTGGGGAAGTATCAGTAGGAAGTGACAAAGGAGTTGAAAGACCTGGGTGTATTGGTTGATTGCAGGATAACTATGAGCCGCCAATGTGATGCAGCTGTGAAAAAGGCTCATGCATCAGGTGAGGTATTCTCCGTAGAGACAGGGATGTTTTATCAGTGCCTTGTATAATGGTACTGAGGCTGAGAGGGGTAATGTGAGACTTTTATTGATTAATGTTTGTAAAGCGCTTTCAGCTCTGCAGATGAGAGATTACTCAGTAAAGCCCAAATCAAAGGCCCAGTGCAAAGAGCAAGCAGCTGGGCTGTGCATTGCAGGGCTCCTTCAGGGAAGGAGCAATGGAATCCCTGACCAAGCCTGTGGAATGGTCATAGATCAGCTATACAACTGCTACTAAAGCCCTAGGGCTCTCCACCACCTGTACCCCTCATACGCAGGAGAGGAGAAATGATAGGTATGGCAGTGAGTGGATCTGCTGTCTTCTCCGCATATTCTTGTTGTGTGGTGGCATGCCAGGAGACTCCACAATGCTGCACTGCAAGGCACTAAGGATTGTTTGTGCCCAGCACAAGACCCCCAAATCTTACCTCTCTGAGCACCCTCTGATGTGCAGCAAAACTGCACTGCTATGGCCAAAATGAAAATTATACATTGCAAAAGATGCCATGTGTTTCCCATCTTAAAGCAATTTTGAAGCTAGAACTGGTGCGTGAAATGGGATGTCCTATAAAAGGAGTACATAGATCATAGACAATCATAGAATCATAGGACTGGAATGGCTCTCAAGAGGTCATCTAGTCCAGTCCCCTGTACTGATGGCAGAACTAAGTATTAGCTAGACCATCCCTGACAGGTGTTTGTCTAACCCACTCTTAAAAATCTCCAGTGACAGAGATTCCACAACCTCTTTGGGCAATTTATTCCAGTGCTTAACCATCCTGACAGTTAGGAAGTTTTTGCTAATGTCCAACCTAAACCGCCCTTGCAGCAATTTAAGCTCATTGCTTCTTGTTCTACCCTCCTCCTTGTAACAACCTTTTATGTACTTGAAAACTGTTATCATGATCCCTCTCGGTCTTCTCTTCTCCAGATTAAATAAACCCAATTTTTTCAATTGTTCCTCATACATCATGTTTTCTAGACCTTTAATCATTTCTGTTTCCTTGGACTTTCTCCAATTTGTCCACATCTTTCCCAAAATGTGGCTCCCAGAACTGGACACAATACTCCAGTAGAGGCCTAATCAGTGTGGAGTAGAGCGGAAGAATTACTTCTAGTGTCTTGCTTACAACGCTCCTGCTAATACATCTCAGAATGATGTTTGCTTTTTTTGTAACAGTGTTACCCTGTTGACTCATATTTAGCTTGTGATCCACTATGACCCCCAGATCTCTTTCCGCAGTACTCCTTCCTAGGCAGTCATTTTCCATTTTGTATGTGTGCAACTTATTGTTCCTTCCTAAGTGGAGTACTTTGCATTTGTCCTTATTGAATTTCTTCCTGTTTTCTTCAGACCACTTCTCCAGTTTGTCCAGATCATTTAGAATTTTAATCCTATCCTCCAAAGCACTTGTAACCCCTCCCAGTGTGGTTTCATCCGCAAACTTTATAAGTGTGTTCTCTATTCCATTATTTAAACCATTGATGAAGATACTGAACACAACTGGACCCAGAAATGATCCCTGCACGACCCCATTTGATCGCTTGTCCATGAACATGGATATCTGTGCACAGGGATCCATGCTGATTACCTGAGAGCTTCTGGATAGATTTTTAAAGTTTTGGTTTTAACCCATAAAGCCCTAACTTGCCTGGTACCAGGTCCCCCTGTGAGACCACCTCTTTCCCTTTAATATAGTGTGATGGTTGCAGTCAGTAGAGGTGTTGATGCTCGAGCCCCTTTCATATAACAGAGAGGGGGATGCTGGGAGACTGTTCTGCACAAGGGCCACAGAGCTCTGGAATGGCCTCTGGCCCCAGGTCTCATATTGTTTGGATCTGTTGACATTCAGTGCACATTGCAGATTCCATTTGTTTCACATGGCCTTTGAAGAGCAGTATGGGTGTTGAGCTACAGGCCAACATACAGTGATGTGTTAGCACTTGATTATAAGCTGCAGCTTGGTGGATGAGCTTGATGGTATTGCATTCTGGGTTTGGTAATTGTAAATAACTGACAGGGAACTCAGAGCCTGTGGATGGGTGCTCTTATTTCTTCTAAAGAGAAAGGAAATAAAACAAACATAGGAGATATGAGTGTGATGGGATGTACCAGGCCCTTCGAGGCCTCCGTGATCCTACCACACACACACACACACCCATCCTGGGAAGGAGCATTGAAGGTGAGTCTAGGGTGGCCAGATGCCCTGATACTATCAGGACCATCCCAATATTAGGGACTTTTTCTTATATAGGCAACTAATTCCCACCCCGTCCTGATTTTTCACACTGGCTATCTGGTCACCCTAGGCCTGCAGAGGCCTTGTGGGAACAGCCAATCAGGCCTTGTGGGAACAGCAGGCTCCAATAAAAAGAACTGCCAGGCCTAAGCAGGTCAGTCCCTGGCTAGGACCAGAAGGCTGAGGATGGGTGCTCCGCTCTGACCAGAGGAGCTCAGTGGGCTGATCTACTGGCTCTGGGAATGAGAAGACCTGACAGTTGTAACCCTGAGGTAAGGATGAAGAGAAAGGGGCTACATGGGAAATGGCCCAGGGAAGTAGCAGCAGCGGCAAACTGGAAGCAGTGATACATGTGTATAGGGTCCCTGGGCTGGGACCCAGCATAATGAGTGGTCTCCCCACTGGCTTACTTGCAAAGTGGCCAAAGCCCCGAGAAGGGGAAAATGCTCTGTTGGGAAGCCCAAGTGAAGGGCAGGACTTAGAGGGGCATGGAGGTCACCCCGGTACACTCCTTTCTGTCAGGTGTGGTGCCACAGGTTGATCTCATTAACCAGAGCCAGAGCCATAAATAGGAGCGTACTCTGCTGCACCCAGGGACACTCATCCCACTCAGTTCAACAAGCAGCCTCTGGCTCCTTCCTTCAGGAGACACATCTTTCCTGCATCTGTAAATAGTCTCTGCTTCTGGAATCCTTTTTGGTTCCTTCTCTGGGTTATTCCTTTCAGACCTTCCTTAATCAGGAGTCTCCTTTGCAAATGGGCTGCATTAGTTAGTCCCTGACTGTTCTCCTTAATCAGGAGTCCCCCCAGCTCTCCTCCCTGGAGCTGAGTTCTCTTAATCACTTTCTCTAGTCCTTCTGAAGTAAGAGCTGTCCTCTCCCAAACTGCGTTATGCGTTATCCAGCCATAAGGCCTTTGCCAGCTTCTCCCTCAGCTAGCCCCTTGCCCTTAGTCTTTAGGCTTCAGACTGCTCAGCAAACTACTTAGTATTCCAAGTGCCTGCCCTGCTAGGAGAGAGGAGGCAGCCTTTATGCTGGTCCCCTTCTCCCAGCTCATTCCCAACTGGCTGGGGAGAAGGAGGAGGGAGGGGACCCTTGCCTTCCCCTCTCTGCAAGACTCCTGGCCCTTAAAGAAACAGTAACAGTATTTCCTCCAGAATACTTCTTATTCCTGGGACTGCTTCCTTTCTCCTAATATCTCCCAGGTCTTTGTATATATAATTGGGCCTTTCAAACTCTTAAAGTGCCATGCCACATGGGCTGACCATTAGGCCCTACTACTCTTAAGGGCAGACTGCTCCATCACATATAGTAAAAAGGGTAATTTATAGAAAATTATGGGGAAGATCTACTTTGGGCTCACTTTAGTGCAAAATACCAGATGACAGCAGGAAGGGAAAGATAAACTAACCATCAGAAAAAGCAATCTCAAGTTTCCACAATGGAAAGTTCTGTGCATATCTGAAAATCTGCATCTTGTCTACATCTCACTGTCTGAGTTCTGCTTTCTGAGATGTCTATATATGGTTTTTTCTTGTTGTTGTTGTTTTTTAAGTCAAATCTGAAGTTATATAAGGCCACTTTCAAAATGTGCAGTGCTTGATTGGGGTTGTAAACTCTATCTGCTTTGAATGGTCAGTAACTGCTAGTGGCTTCCAGCATACTGTGATTATAAACCACAAGATTTTTTGTCCCAGTGTGGAGTTAATGCTTTATTCTCTTGGTGGTGAGCTGCATGTTTCCAAATATCAGCAGTACCAGTATATGCTCCTGGGAGCGAGAGAAGAAATAAGCCATGAAGTTCCCATCACTCTGAAAAGCAGAAACATCTGCGGGAGGCCCAAGAGCCTTGCTGGCAGAGTTCAGCTACAAAGCCTGTAGTTTATCAGCTTTCCTCTCATTAAAGAATCAATATGAACTAGAACAGAGGGTTTCTGGGGGCCATGAGCAGCATTCAACTAGTTAAAAAATCATGTAAAATCCAGGATTTTCCAGATAAAAATTTCTATCACAGGTCTATATAGCTAGTTCTCCAAGGAAGCCTAACAAATCATCTCTCTGCTAAAATGTGAGTAAGAAATAGAGTCATTACTGAGAGACAGGAGATATAGATCCACTGCCACTGAGTCACTCTGTGTCCTTGAACAAATCACTCCACCTTGCCATGCCTCAGAAATACCTTTTGTAAAATAGGGATAATGAAACTTGCCCAACTTCGTGAAGGGATTTGAGATGCATGTGAAAAGTGCTGTATCAGTACTAGTATAATTAATTCTTTCATGTAGAGATGGGCCAACCCCACAACCCTGGATCTGAATGCCCACAGCCTTGGAGGTGTTTGCCATCCAAACCTGAGTCCACCCTAGGGTGACCAGACAGCAAGTGTGAAAAATCGGGATCGGGGTGGGGGGTAATAGGAGCCCATATAAGAAAAAGACCCAAAAATCGGGACTGCCCCTATAAAATTGGAACATCTGGTCACCATAGTCCACCCTTACTGCTGGCCCTTCACTTCCTTTTCACTATGAGCAGATCCAAACATTACCATACTTTGGGGGATTAGAAATCCAGATCCAAATGTTTGTGGCTCAGGCTTATCGCTAGTTATATCAGATAACTAAAATACCTGTGATGATCAAGTACTGTAGCCCAAGCCATCTGGGTGCCCAAACATATGTGTACTTGGGACAACCAGTTGGAAAATACCCAAAGTCTTGTCTAATCAATCTCCAGCATCACTATGTTGGGAACCCTCCTTGTCCCCTCTGATACAAGAGGAAAGAAACTACACAAAGCGGGGATGATGGAGGGGCTGGATGATCCTCAAGGAACCATGCTGCAAGGGGGAACAGTAGCCGACAGAGCAATGCAGAGAAGCCGGTCCTATCCACACAACCTTCTGCTTCCCCAGCACTTGGGCTCTTCTTTCCCATATCCCCAGGGTAGGGAGTCCACGCCATGCCACCTGCATCCAGTGTAAGATAGGGCACCAAACTGGAAACTAGAAGAGACCAGGATTCTTTACCCACCTCGACGCATAGTACTGTATGACAATGGGCAACACACTTCATCTCTCAGCACCATAGTTCTCCCAGCTGTAAAATGGGGATATTTTTACCTACAGTCCTTTGTAAACTGCTTGAAGATATATAGATAAATAATATTATGTGTTTGTAAGTGCAAAATATTATTATTGTGCCTTGCCCAGTCTCAAGAAAGATGAACTCAAACTGGAACAGGTGCAGAGATCAGGGGAATGGAGGGGCCTACCTTATCACTGGAAAAGCTTGGCTTGTTTAACCCAGCAAAACAAAGACTGCAAGGGGACATGATCGCTCTCTAGAAATACATCAGGGGGTAAACACCAAAAAGGAAGAAGAGCTATTTAAGCTAAAGGACAATGTTTGCATAAGAACAAATGGACATAAATTGGCCAAGAATAAATTTAGGCTAGAAGTTAGAAGAAGGTCTTATAACCATCAGAGGAGTGAGGTTCTGGAACAGCATCCCAATAGGACTAGAAGAGGCAAACTAGTTTTAAAATGGATCTTGATAAATTATTACCAGGATTATTTGATAGGGTTGCCTGTGATAGCAAGGGACAGAACTCGATGACCCAGAAGGTCCCTTCCAGTTCTGTGCTCCTGTGCCCTCTTTGTATTTGCCAAACCTCTCCCAACTGAGGGGAAGATTCTCTTGGAAACTAAACCGTTTGAATTCACCTCAGTGATTTTTTCAGTCTCCTCTGCGTAACCAGTGTTCAAGCTGTCACAGTTCCAGCAGCAGTCCAGACAGAGCCTGAGACATTAGACTACATCTCAGCCATGGTGCTGAGAAGTGGACCCAAAAGACAAACACATTGATTTAAAAATATTGAAAAGAAATAAGGAAAACAAATCTCTTTTTCTCTCCCCCTTTCACTTTACAACAAAAGCTATGTTTCCCTTTTATTTGGTTTAATCTTCTGAGATCAGTGGGCACTTCTGTCTGCACTGGAAATATATTTCATTGTGGAATGTACACGCTCAAGCAACAATGGTAAAGTTATATTTGTATTCTTTCTGAGCAATAGGTGGGAAAGATTTTCTCTCTATTACACACAGTCCATCATCTCAACTTGGTGTGGGGAATGTGCAAAGTCAGTGGCTTTTAAACCTTTATTAGAAACTTTTCTCTTCTTTTTTTTAACACTTTAAAGTGCCTAGGGACAGGTGTGCTGGACACATTGAACATGTGTAGTTGTCCACTTCTCATTGCACTACACTGACAATGTTGTTAATTCTCATGACTATATAAATAAGATTGGAAGGAAGGAAGACTTTGCATTTAGGAAGTGTCTTTCATCCAATAATACTTAGGACATATTGAATCATTTTACAACATATTCAATCCTACTAATACTGCTGTAGAGGCAAGCAACTACTATTGTACCCTTCTTCTGGACTGGGAAACTGAGGCACAGAGAGGCTAATGGTATCTGGCATGTTACAAATAAAACTGGGTACATTAACAAAAACAGTTTCTTACAGGTAGATGTATGTAACTAATTGCATGGATCTGAAATAGTGTGACATTGGGATGTAATGTTTTTATAGGTATACCTTTAGGTATAAAGAGTTCATAGAGTAAGGGGAGGCATCCATTCTGGTTTAGTGTTGAGTTTGGTTGGTGGGGAGGAGGTTATCACAGCTGAAGGTGGTATCTGCAGCCTGCCCTGGAGATCTGTAGGTGGGTGCCCTTTGCTGCCTTACGAAGGCTGAGAGGGGAAAATAGTGTTTCTGTGTATACTGAGGTGGTGGATTCCTAGTAGAGAGATCAGTTGCAAGGAATTTAATTCATGAGGTCCTGAATCTGTTTGAATACACGCTCTTCTGGTGTATCAATGTGAAGAGGTTAAGAGTGCATTTCATTCTCCTAATCCATGCTCTGTGTGTTATACCCAGAGTCACACATTGCTCAAATTAGGAGAGGTTTGTAATTTATAAATGGGGAGAGTTCTTTCCCTGTAACTCCACTTTTTTCTAGTTGCCCTGTTTCATTTAAATTATGTTCAGTGCATTTATTGGATCAATCCTATTTATTCAAAGATGCTGCATGCAGGGTTGCCTGAGCTGAACAGCGTCCAGGATTTGAAGTATGTGTATGATAACCTTCGTCCACAGGACTCAGACCTCCAAGCCACGAGCCACTTTACCAGGTAAAAAACAGAAAAGAATTCAGAAAGTATGCCCTCTTTTAGGCTTAAAGAGACACTGCCAAATTACAAATCATAGGCTCTGTTGATCTGTGGAGTTAGTCAATTGAAATCAATAAATTACACAAAGGATTGTCTCTAAACACAAACATGCAAACAAACCCTCTCTTTATGCACATCACTAATAACTCCTTAGATTATGAAAGGAGTTGTTCATACCTAACTTATTTTCCATTACTGAAGTTGCTTACATTTGTTGCTCAGCTTGCATATTGTAACTACCCTAGTATATTTCTTGTTGGCTTCACTCTAATGCACTGTGACAATGCTGCAGGGTTTGGACTGCAAGCACTTCCAGTGACTGTTTGAATCTCCTCATTCAAAGAGCTTCTTCTTTGAGTTCCGTGAAGAATGTGTTTTTTGTGTTGGTTTCTGTAAAATGTTTTCAAAAAACTGAGAAGCAATGTGGCCTTGCTGCTAGAACACTGGGCTGAGACTCAGGGGATCTTGGTTCTGTTCCTGGCTCTGCTGGGTGACCTTAGGTAACTCACTTCACCTCTCCGTGCCTTGGTTTCTCCATCTGTAAAATGGGGTTAATTATATTTTCTTCTTCTTAAGCACTTTGAAATCTACAGATGAAAAGCACTGTATAAGAGCTAGATATTATTAATAATCACTTTGCAGCTTGATTGGTATTCGCGTAATATGAAACTTTTCACTTCTAGCTTGTTGTTCGGATTCAGCTAGGATTGGTAGGGACTGAAGGTTAATGGCAGTTTAGCAGTCTGTACGAAACAAGTTTGATGTCAGTTCTGTCTTTTGTAGACAAGCATCCACCACCAGGGCCAGATTAACTTTCCTGTGAGCCTGGGGCTATTAGATTTTGTGGGCCCCTGTATACAAGTCTTTTTTCCTAGGAGGGAGTTTAGTGCAGGAGGGGGCTGGGGCAGGAGATTTGGGGGCAGGAGGGAGTTTGGGTGCAGGAGGGGATTCTGACCTGGGGTAGGGGGTTGGGTGCAGGAGGGGGTGCGAGGCACAGGCTCCAGCCGGGAGGTGCTTACCACAGGTGTCTCCCGGCTGGTGTTGCAGCTGGGCTCAGGCTGCCTGCCTGCATGCCGTGGCCCCACGCCGCTCCCGGAAGTGGCTGGCTGCTAGCAGGTCTCTGCAGCCCCTGGGGGCAGGGATACGCTGCCCATGCCCACAAGCGCTGCCTCTGTAGCTCCCATTGGCCAGTTCCCGGCCAATGGGAGCTGTGGGGATGGTGCTGGGGGTGGGAGCAGCACATGGAGCCACCCCCCCACACACACCAGGGGCCACAGGGATGTGCCAGCAGCCAGCCACTTCCAGGAGCGTTGTGGGGCCACAGCATGCAGGCAGCCTGCCTGAGCGCCCCTTTTAGTGGCCTGGAGATTGCCGCCTGTGATTTATTTTTGCAGGGTTCCCCTTGAGCCGGGGCCCTGGGCTGTAGCCTCTAAAGCCCCTGCCTTAATCCGGCAGTGTCCACCACACAGAAATCCCCACCACAATCGGTGCCTTTATCTCAATAGATAGGCCAAGCCCTGAATGCGCTTGTAAGCTGAATGAGCCACAAGTGTGGAGGCCCAGCCTGGGGAAAGCTCACACTGTCACAGCTTGCACTGTACTTGCTCTTGGGAAAGAGGACCCCAGAGTATTGCCCAAAGGCAATTTTAGAATTTTAATAAATGAGAGAAGGCCCTGAACCCAAACAATTGAATCAAATGCACTGCTCCTGTTAAATTCTCTCTGGAATTATCTAGCTCTGCACCATGATGTCAGTCTTAACTGTGTTACTCAGACTTGTCTTTATGATGTGTTGAGAACAGAACACGGAAACAATACACTCCCAAAATTTGGAGAGGTTTGGATCGAGATACAAAACCTTTGGATCAGACCACACTAGTTTGGAACTTCCAAAATTAAATGATTCCATTATTTTAGAACACAGCAAAGTCCCCAACTTCTCGTTTTAACCCCTAGATTTTCCTTATTTTCCCATTGCCCTTTGATTACACAGTTTCATTTGTTTTTAATTTCTGCATGACTGTGACAGTGCTGGGATTCACCACAGCGGCGCCTCCCACTGGTCTCTCCGGGAATTAGCTCAGTCCATGGGGAGCGCCCTTGTTATGGTGGTTTCCCATCCATCTCTCGCCCTCGCTTGGCGTCTGGACCCTCGTTGCTCCCTTCTGCTCGTGGCATCCGCTTCAGGACACTGCCCTCCGGCAGTGCCCCCCAGTCCATTCTCACCCTCTTCCAGGGGGCTAACAGCAGTCTTTCACCTGCCGCAGTGGCCAGCCAATCCCAAAGTCTAACTCCTTCCCTCAAGGGTATGGTGCGGTCTGATATGGCCACTTCCCATGGCCCGTTGCAATATAAGGGGAAAGGGGGGGACCCAGGCCTGCCCGCTATTCTGAGTCCCGACCCAGGGACCCTCTATCAGCAGCCTCCCTGCCCTCCTTCTCTCCCCTCGCTTGCTGTCCGCTCTCCCTGGGTCACTTCCCCTCTGACCCTTTGCACCCTTTAGGCCCTTCCCTCAGGGCCTGCAGCCTGGCAGGTAGCAGGCTGGAATTCCCTTCAGCTCCCCCGGGCCCGCCCAGCACTGCGCTGTCCCACATGCTGGTCTCCTAGCTCAGGAGACAGACCTTCCCTGTTAGAGGTCTGGGAGAGACTGACTGCTCCTCTCCTGGGCAGCCCTTATATAGGGCTGAGCCTGGCCCTGATTTGCCACCTCCTGCCCAGCCCTGATTGGCTGCCACTTTGCGCAGCCTCTCTGTCCTGTTTTAGCCCCCCTTTCAAAGGGAGGTGGGGCACTCTCCCCACCACAATGACATTTAAGATCAATGTTGATCCCATCTCCTCTAATCCCTACTCACTCCCATCTCCTCACAATTTAAAGTATTGCCAAGCTGCAGCCTTGTATACTGCAAGCACAGAGTAAAAACAAGTCCTGTTAAATAAGTTACATCCATGCATCCAACAGGGAATAGATCCCTTAATGATTTGCTCACAGTATAGCTGTATGCTTTCAGTGACTTGAAACAAAGGTCTGATTGTTAGAATTAGTGTCAAACAAGATCTTAAAACCCTGGAGAAATGTACAATTTTGCTACAGTGCGTATTTTTTCTCTTTTAATGTAAATGAGGATTGTTTGCGCTGTCTGTGCATGTTACTCCAAGAAAATGCTCTCATTTCATCAGCTTAAATAAGCTTCATGGAACCAGTTAACTCATTGTCTGTTTGTCCCTATTTTAAATTTCTAATCATGGTTTAGCACATGTTAATTAACATGTTTTAACTAACACGTTTGTAATTTTAATTTTAATGTGGACAGGATGCCAAGAACTGCTGCTAGTCAT
Organism: Mauremys mutica; assembly: GCF_020497125.1. Taxonomy (NCBI): domain Eukaryota; kingdom Metazoa; phylum Chordata; order Testudines; family Geoemydidae; genus Mauremys; species Mauremys mutica. The sequence goes on from NC_059072.1 coordinate 117,397,413, forward strand.
GCTTAAACATATGACAGCCTCACTCTGCCAATGCCTGAGCTAGATAGAGTATGTTTACACTGCATTTTGGAGTGTGGTTGCAGCTCATGTACACATACTCAAACTAGCTTTAATCTATCTCCTAGTCTATCTAACAGGAACCCCTTGACTCCAGATGTTACTTTGTCTTTATTTTCTTAGCTACTTCAATAAATGTTCATTATTTTTAAAAAGTCCCTGTCACGGGATTGCTGGCCCCTTTAAGAGAAATCTGTGCTAAAGCTATCCTAGAAGAGCTAATTTAAAGGGAATGAGCTTATCTAGGCAGTTAGTTGAATAACGAACACTTGAGCCTGATAAAAGTTCGCCAGGGCTCAGTTGCAGAGAGGTGTTCACAGAGAGAAGCTCTCATAAGGGAGAGGAGCTCCCAGAGACCAAGGAGGAGGCAGTGCAACCCATGAGCCCAAGGGGAGAGACTTCATTTCCATTTAATAAAATAGAACCCCATCAGGGGAATTGTCTTACATCACTTCAGATTGTGTAGAATTCTTAAGGGGCCGAGAGAAAGGAAAGTGAGGTAGATAGTGCCTGCAGTACTAGCTCAGCAAAGATGTGCTACAGTGCGGGCACAACTTGTGACGAGTGGTACTAGAAGTGGGATTCTGCGATCATCTCCCATCAAGGAGGGATGACTGAGTGGCACAGTGCAGACACCTTCCTTGGCTGTGAGATTTTGATCCTCCCATGTCAGCATATGGAGGGGCAGCCACAGCTGTTGGAGTTCAGCTCCATTTTTCTTTTTTGGGAGGGGGGGTCTGAGCAGGCCCAGAGGCCTGTGAAGGAGGTTCCACAATGGTAAAGACTCAATTGTCATTGACACCGAAAGGGAAGAAGGTATAGGGCTCAACCAACTCTGTTTTGACTATGAGGAAGTGGAGCATGCAGGACGGGTTTGCCCCTGTAAAAACAATGATTGTAGAGCTGTCCTGGTTGTACTGAGCACCAGAGGAATGGGGGAGAGCCAAGATGTCAAAGACACCCTGCCAGAAACTGCTGGCTATTGTGAAGTCTGAACAAAAGACAGTGGGGACCCAGTTTTGGTGCAAGAAAGTGTGATGCCCCAGGGACAGTCTGTCTTGGTTGTGGGGAGAATAGTCACATAGAAAGATGTTGCCCTGCTAAAAATTTTGACTTCAGGTAGATGCACTTTAATTATGAGGAAGATAGATCCTACAAGACACGGTGAATATGGAGTAGTCCAGGAAATCAGCCTGGGCATGTAAAATTAAAGGTAGGAGGATGGCTATGGGTTTCAAGCTTCTCATTGGTTAGGGTAGATACCCTCACGCTTCTCTCAGCCCCAGAGATGAGAGTTTGGGGATCTTGAATTATTTGGTAGAGGAACCAGAATGGGTTCCACTCAAAAGAAGGGTTCAACCAGCTAACCTGGGGGACAACAGGATTATGGGGTTGAGCAAACCAAAAAAAAGACTCCAGGGATCTGAAGGTCCAAGGAAATGCTGGCAACAAGAGCTATGATGTGACTATAAAACAATCTAAAAGCTGCAGGCCTTGATGGAAGCTTTCTATCAGGAATTGGATGTCTGGGCAAAGATTCATGAGCCCGAAATCAAAGAGATTAGGTGGAAATATCCCCAGGCTATGGAGGGTCTGACTACACAGCTGGAATGAACTAGGCAAATAGAAGCAGACCTTGAAAGGGCAAAGCAGGCATGGGAGAGCAGGACTGGCTTTAAGCTGATTCACCTGATTCCCTGGAATCAGCCCCCACACTGAAGAGAGCCCCACGCTGAAGAGGGCCCCGCGCCTAAGGGGGCCCCGCTCTGGGGGTCTTCGGCGGCATTTTGGTGGCAGGAGGGGGTCCTTCGGTGCCGCGGAAAACCCGGAGCGGATGCCCCGCCGCCGAGTATTCTAATCGGGCCCCACAGGTCACAAAGTCGGCCCTGTGGGAGAGTGAATGTGAAAGGCTGACCAATGAGATTAAGATGCCTCTACCTGGTAAAAGAAATACTTTGTACTCATGGAAGGAAGTGACAGAACCACAAGTCAGTTTGAAAAGTGGCTCAGGACAGCCAAATCAATTGGAGAACAAGTCATTTAAGCCAGAATATAAACTGGCAGACCTGGGAGCCCACATGCAGATGACACAAGAGTCACTTCAGGAAGAAACCACCAGAAACCAAGTCTCATTACTCCAGTGGAAGAGATAGAGGATGAAAAGAAGTACTTAAAGGAACAGATGTCTGGAGGAACTAAGTTAAACCTTGAGAAAGAAGTCTCCAACCTAAAAGATAGACATTTCCCCTCCAGACCAAGCAGTTATTCCAATTTTTCCTGTCTATCACAAGGACAAATGGGAAGTACTGAAATAGAAGTGAGGGAGAGATTGTTTTACCGGTTACCTGAACGGTTCAGTCTTGTCAACACCACCAAACATTGCATCTTTTGTTATTTAAGAAGAGCTCAAACAGTAAAATGATTAACACTGTAATAAATATTCTTGGGATGCATATTCCGTTTGTTAGGCTATTTTTCTTGTCCTTTCATATTTTGACCAAGCTGACTAATGCTACTGGAGGCTGGGCTCTAACCTACCAAGCCCTTTCAGAACTGTAAAGAGTTCTATGTTTTAGGAATTGTTATTGCTCTGGTTCTTCATTGAAGGCCCATTCTGTAATTTCTGTTAGCATCTACACACCATTTTCCTTTGACCCCCAACATTGGGTCACTGGACCATTATGAGCTGACCAGCAGCCACACATTTCCCAGATTACAGGTTTTGGGAGGGTCACTCTCCCATATTATGCATAAACATAGTGGTATTTGAGACTTAAACAAGAGTTTCTGTGGGACCACTGCCACATGAAATAGTTGCCTATAGTGCATCCCTGCCCTAAATTCAGTTTGAGCCTTGAAACTCAGTTTGATCTCCTCCTATTTCCCATCCCTTCTCTAGCCCCAGAAAACATTTTATCCACAGAACAGGGCACCCTTCCTTCTCCTGGAAAGAGATGTCCAAGTTTGGTTTACTGCAAAGTGCTATCTCCCTCAAATGTCACCATGATGTTGTGTGACATTTTAAAAAGTGTTCTTAAAATGATTTACAGTTATTTTAAATAGATTAAAATCGGTTCCATGCTATGACTGAAGAGTTTGAATTCATTGCAGTACACAAGCAACCCCACTGCTCCTGCCCATGAATGAGAGCTGCACAATGGATCTGAAGATTAGCAGAAAATTAGCAATGCACATCTTCAAAAGCTTGACAGCGGGGGAGATGCTAAAGAGGTGTTAGCTGATGTATCTGTTTACTTTATTTATTAATGGAATAATTTATTATGCACCCATCGCTGCACAGGTCATGCGTGTAGATTCCAAACAATACCAACAACTGCAAAACTAGACCACCCTCATAACACAAATCCTCTGCCAGTCAGCAGAATCCCATTCTCCAGCTGGCAGCATATCCCTTAGCAATCCATCCCCCAGCTAACTAAAACACCAGTGGAGGTTGATGACATCTGAAAGAGCAGAGACAAAACTACCATCTCAAAGTGTGCTCGCAGATGATTTACAGCAGCAGGCAATAATCACAGTGTGTACGCCACAAAGGAACAAAGACAAACTTCTGACTCTCCCCTGCCAAGCAGCCTCCACTGTAAAATGACAGGCTGAACAGATGTATCCCACACTGCATTCTAGGGAAGGCCAGGAGATGGGGAATCCTTCAACATATTGGTATTCACAGCTCTGCAACAGGCCCTAGACAGCAGGATGATTATTGCCCTAAATGGAATCCTGACTAAGATCCTATGTACTCTCTGTGGAAAACAGACCAACTCAGTTTTTCTTTCTAGTGGGCTTTACTGAAATTGAGTTAGTTTTGGTCCCATGGTTACATAATAGTAAGAGGCTAAGCTGGCTCTGCATCTGACAAGCTGATTCTTAACAGGCAGGGTCAGGTAAGGAAGGGCTGTGTGAAGCAGTAAAATTGACAAGATGGGCAGAGTTGCTGAGCTAGGTTGGGAGAACTTGTAAATGAGTTTTCATGCTCATGTACATCCTTTCCTTTTCTCTTCCACTCACAGGGCCTATCAGGCTTCCTGCAGCCCTAGACTTGTAGGAACGACTGCAGCATTTGCTGTCAAGGGTTGAGAGAAAATTCAGGATCAGGTCTTTGATATGGCTTAGCAATTCAAACATACTTAATATATTTGAGGGATGTTGGGGATCCAAATTGTGCGTATGTTTCTCTCCATAACGCCTGATTGCCCTTGAAGGTAAACCTTCAAAATGAGTTGTTCTGTCACAGGGCATGTGACCTCATTCAGGTCCTCTACAGAGGCCCAACCATTATTCCTCCATAGAGTCCAGGAGGAACTTCACATGTGCGGTAACCAGGGGCGGCTCCAGGCACCAACGCTCCAAGCGCATGCCTGGGGCGGCAAGCCGCGAGGGGGCGCTCTGCCGGTCGCCGCTAGGGCAGCAGGCAGGGTGCCTTCGGCAGCTTGCCTGTGGAGGATCCACTGGTCCCACGACTTCGGTGGACCTCCGTGCTTGGGGCGGCAAAATGTCTAGAGCTGCCCCTGGCATCTGCCCCTGGCAGATGTCCTACTCAAGGCAGTTCTGATTGTGTGTTTGGGGCTACCTAGCAGCCTCAGTTGTGATTTGCAAAGGTGCCTTTGAATACCTCAGCCTACATGGCGGAATCTCCAGAGACTTTCTTATAAGAAATTTCACTTCATCATATCTGGCGATGCCATAAGAACAGTCTTGCTGATACTACTGTATGGTGGCAGGTCCTGTCCCAGCTGGAATTAAAAGCTGGGTAAGCTTCCTGGAACATTTCAAAACTTCAGTAATGAGTTCAGGCTCAACACTAAAATTAGTGTTAGGGACAAGATTTGCATTTTTGGCTAAAAATTTGGAGTGCCTCTGTTGTGAGAACCCGTGAAGAGGGCCTGGTTTGCAGAAAGCACTGAGCACCCACCCTCAGAATATCAGTTCCCTTTAGGGTTTCCCCAATTGGTCACCCAAAAGTTGAGCACCCCAAATCACTAATTACTTGGGGAGATTTAGGCTGAACTTTATTTGCTCGTCCCCATTTCAGAGAACAGCTTCCTAAGTCTCTGCGCACCCTGACTTGTGTAAGAGTTTAACAGTTCCTTAGGAATGCTGTGGACCACATATGAAATCCAAATTTAATTCAGCCATTAGGAGGCATAAAATTGGTATATGTGAATTACACTGAAAACTCATCTCACTTTTCTGAAAAGCAGGCCAGAAACTAAGCTGACTGCTAAAGGGATACTGTCAAGAAGAAAATTAAATTTTTGCCGGAAAATTATGTGCCAGCTACAGTTACAAGATTACTAGAATTAAAATTAGCCCTCTGTTTCATTTGCACATTTGTTAGCACTTTATATATAGTCAGTGTCACTCTTTCCCTATATAGTCCAGTATATAGATCTGTACGAGCAGTGCCTTGCAACCCCATGGAGCCCCATTGACTCTGTGTGAGTGAAGGGGTCCCCAGCACAGAACCAATTGCCTGATCAGAGCCCAAGCTTGTTTGCCTGTTGCAGAGAAGACACAAACATCAGCAGAACAGCAGAAAACACCTTCCAGCACATTGTTTTTAATGTTCTAGATGAATTGCTGCATTTTTTCTATATATGTATAATTTTTTCAAAAATTTAGTTGGTAGCGTCCCTTTTAAGTATTTAATAAAATAAATATTTTTTTCAGTTTAGGTATAAAGTAAAGGTATGTGATTAGCAATCTACAGGTTAAAATCATATGAGAGGTTTAATGGGCCCATAGAAAGAACAACAAACCATTAAAGAGATGAATTGCCTGAATTATGGTCCTCTGATATCAGCTGCTCTGCAATAGCAATAGTGTCTGAATACCAAGTTGGTTGTACACTGTAAGCAAAGGCATGTGTCATACAAGTTCGATTAAACTGAATAGTTTTTAGCTGTAAAATTAACATTATTCTCTCCCAGTAATACTCTGAATTTTCTGGCTGCTTTTCTATATCATGGTAGAGCTACAGATTCCACAACCCAAAACACATGCCAGTGATTTATCAAGTGATTAAACTACACTTTTTAAATATAACACTCTTTTCCCTAGGAACTAAAAAAAGAAAAGTTTTACAACCTTGAATATGGCCCAATTAATCAGCACTGTATTGATTTTCCAATAATATCCTAAATTAAGGTTTATTTTCTTGTTTTGCATGAGACTCCTAAATTGTTTCATTTCTAAAATGGGCTGTGTTTGACTCTTTCAGTAAAGCTTATTAAGTTGCTAATTACCTTGCCTTATTGGAAGATTATTTTGCTGATATTATGTTAAGAAAAAATATGTATCTTCACTTTCCACCCTTAGTCAGTTTAATGTGGATAATGTCTACATGATAAATTGCACATTTTGAGTGACTTCTGCATGCATGATTGAGGTTTTTTGCTTTGCATCTGGGCCTCTTCTTTGGGGTGTAGCTGCATTTGTGAAAGATACCAGAGTCTTCAGCCTGAATGTAAGAGGTCATGCAAACTTAGGTCTCAATTCAGAAAAGTGAGGTCTCATTTCAGAATTGCTATTCTCAATACAGCCCAAGCACATGCTTAACTTTAAGCATATGCTGAAGTCCTAAGTGAATGGGACTTAAAAAGGTGATTAAAGTTAAGCATGTGCTTAAGTACACTTCTGACTAGCAATAGATTTAAACACGTATTTGAGCCCAATTAGGATCCAACATTGGGAAAACTGTGGGACTCGTATAGTTTTTTGGGGGGATGTGTAGTTAAGCCTAAATGGTTGGCACTCCATAACATCAACAGCCATCCTGGATATCCCAGAAAGCTGACCCCAAAGTAGGGAAAGAGAGAGGAAACTTAACATCACAGTGAAAATAGATCCAATTGGCAACTGGATTTTAGGGGCTTCCTCTCCTCCTTCAAGGACTAGTGATATGATTTAGCAAGTGCCATTTTCCAAACAGAATTCACATTTGATCTGAAGAGGTGGTCATGCTTATTTGTATATAGTGCCTTTCATCCTGAAGGATCCCAAAGCTCTGGGAAGTGAGAACTGTGTTCTGGTTTGTCTTGCATGGGAATAAAATGGGGAAAGTTGGCATAGGGAAGTCTTTCCTTTTTATATCAGGGGGTAGTCGTATTCGTCTGTATCCACAAAAACAAGGATTCTGGTGGCACCTTAAAGACTAACAGCTTTCATGGGTAAAAACCTCACTTAAATCTGTTAGTCTTTATGGTGCCACCGGAATCCTTGTTGTTTTCCTTCTTATGTAGCTACACAAAGGGAAAATAGGATCATGGGTTGAGATTTTTAAAGTCCACTAAGGGATCTAGCAACACAAACTCCTATAGGTGAATCACTGAATCAGCTTTGAGAGTCTCAACTTTGGTGCTGCTTCTCCCTGTGGCAATTGCTGCTTCTCGGCATGCAGGGAGGCATTGTGTGCATCTCTGCTCTCCAAAGCAGAGGTGGAGTGGGTCCAGGTAATCAGGAATAAAAGCCACTGAGATAAGTCAGGTGGGTTACCCAGGTTGTTAGCCTAGTGAATGTATTTTGTACTTTCCTGATAACACACCCAGCCCTGGTCCTTTGGAGATTGATGGAATAACTTATCCGAACTAGGCTCAACTGCTGTGTAAATTGTCCTGCTGCAAACAAATGGTGACGAGAGTGTGTGTGTTCTGTGTGTGTTTGATTTTTAGTTGCATTCATAGCAGCAGGCACCAGGAAATGGAAGCAAAGGGAAATGTATGCATGAAGAGAAGCATTTACATTTGATCTTATTTTTGTTTTGTTTTCTCAGGAAAATAAAGGAAAGTTTAGAGTGCTTCCCTGTCAAACTCAACAACCTAATCCATACACTCGCACAAATGTTAGCCACAGGCTTTGCCAAGCCTACAGATTCACAGAGTGTTCCTCGGGAATCCAACATGCTGGATGCAGAGAGGTCAATTGCCCGAGCAACCATTTTAGGGTTCAGCAAAAAGCCTGACTCTGTATGTATTTCGCTCTCCGCTTGCCCTCTTTTCGCTTGATCTTTAACTACTCTTCCTTTAGCTTGCATGCTCTCCTGCCTCGGTTATATAAAATGTGCTTATGCCACAATGAAAGGATCATGGAATGAGCAGCAGTGCCATAAGCAATGAGATTCTGGAGGGAAATAAAACCAGGCAGAGAGCTATTAGTGGGGAGCCATTAGGAGAACGGTTCCTGCCCTATAGTGAAAAATAAATCAAGAGCTAATTATAACACCCATAAGGAAAGCATGGCACAAAATTAGGAAGCCTGACAGAAACTGCTGTATGCTGCTTGAATGGAGCATTATTAGTTTTCTCACTCAGTGGTGATATTTCAGTGTTTGAACTGCATCCCATCTAGACAAGTTCCTTTTTATACAGCTATGCCTATAAATTAGAAATTGCATTATCAGGCACTTTGGAGCTACATTACAGAAAGGTTTTTCTTTGTTGAAATTTCCCTGTAGTTCTGCATGTGCCTTTTTGGCATCAGCCTCTCTCTAATCATTTCTATTTTTTCCCCAATGCAGCTATATTTAGTCCAGGTGGTGCAAACCTGCCAGGTGGTCACCTTTGTGGAAAAATCATTCGAACAATTTTCAAAACTTCACAGCCATCTACAGAAGCAATTTCCATCACATACCCTCCCGGAGTAAGACAACACATTAGTCCTCATTATTCTGCTGTTAAATGGCTCTCGCTAAGTACAAGCAAAAATGTGAAGAATATGTGGTTGTTATATTTGCTAGCAACACAAATTCTGCCTCTAAGGCACTCAAAGCTTTCATGTCTATCATAGGATCTAGGGAAAATTGATCCTAGTCTGTTGTGACAGCCTACTTTTGCTACATTCTAGTTATCCACAGCCACCTGTGATGTATACTTTTTTCACCCATTATTTTCAAGGCAGATTTATTTCTGGAAGTGGGATGATTTAGCAACAAATGGCTGAGCCTTTCTTTTTGGAGAATGCATGTGTACGGGGGAGGAGAGGAGGGGTTAGGGCCTGATCCTTTTTTTTTCTTAAGTGAAGGGAAGAACTGTCATTGACTTCATTGGGACCATGATTGGGCCTTAAATCAGCTTTCTTTACATCAGCTACTATGCAAAAGTGTTAGCAAAAATACTTCATTATAGCAACACAGGTGTTTACGTGCTGGGTCAGATCAAGGTCAGTCTAATCCAGTATCCTGTTCCTGACAGTGGCCAGTTGTGTAACAACCCTGACACAGATAGCTGAGGCATTATCTCCCTCCTCACCCCCCACATTAGGTCTCCTCCTAGCCCTAGCCTCTAACAGAGAATGCCTTGAGCCCTGAAGCATGAAGTTCAACATCTCTTCCAAAAATTGTATTATGATAATTCTGGGTATTAATATCTATATACATGTCCAGTCTTGTTTGGAATCTCACTAAGTTCTTGCTCTCAATGACTTCCTGTTGCCAATGAATTCCACAGATTAATTATGTGCTGTATGGAAAAGTGTGTCCTTTACCATGGCCATGGATTCAGGACATGTCAGAAACATCACATATATCATTACTCACCAATATTGACACCACTGAAAGCAAAGCAGACGTTCCTTTATCAGTCATGCTAACCCATCCAATGGAATTCCCTTCTCTCTACAATCTCAGCTGAAGGAAAAGCAAATACTTGGCCACAAAAATGAGTAGTTTATTTGATCGTAAATACTGGGAAACTCAGGCTCAGATGGGCTTGAAAAATACAAAAGTCTCTGGTGTTTGAACTGAAGTAAATGGACCAAAGTCATCATGGTTTGACTGGGGATGGGCAACAACCACAAATTTTATATCCAAATTTGGTCTTCCCCAAAAATGTGAAACAGGTTAATTCTAGAGAAAGGTGAAGGAAAGATTCAGATCCCTTAGTTTCTCATCGCTCAGATCTGGAGTTTTGATTGGCCGATTATAATTTGAATGCTAGTTGCAATATTCTAATTGGGATCTGAATATCGAGGGTGTTTGAATCAGGGTTTCCATTTGAGCCCATACATAGTTCTAACTATTGAATTATAAAATAAAATTGCAAAAAGCAGCTATTTCTATCAGTGTTCTTCATGAGCACAGACCTTTGAAAGGGGGAAAAGGAGTTTTATATAAATCTATCCAAATCTGTAATGTGACTTGTTAAAATATTAGTAGCTATTATTCATGTAAAACATTTTTTAAATGTAATTTAAAAAGTACTTGCAAGGCTTTTAAATTACCAGGATATGTTTTCCAGAAACCTCAAAAAGTCAATACCTCATTCTAAACCTGTTTAAGAGCTTCATAACTGTGCTATCAAAATTCAGTCTCAGCAATAACTTGTCACCACATGATCTTGTCCCAAGAGTGAATTCTCTTTACAATTTTTCTTTAAAATGTTCTTTTAAGTTAAACAGCATTTTTTAAAACTGATGTTTTCCAGTTTGAGGATCTTTGTGCATTCCAGCTTTGATTTTAATAAATAAGATGACAAATTATTTCCTTACTATGGTCTTATCATTGGAACTGCCATACCAGATCAGAACATTAGTCTGTCTATGTGGTACACAACTCTAGCATTGGCCTGTGCCATATGTTTCAGAGGAAGGAAAAAGGCCGGTTCCATAATGTACCTACAGTATCAGTTTGAAGCTGTATGATTAAAAAACAAAATGACTGATTTTTAACTTTGAAAAGAATTTCCGCATGAATATTGTTATGAACACTAAAAATGGTATAGGTCCAGATTTCCAAGACAATGATTAATAGATTGTATGGAAGAAAAAATACAGCCTAGGCCTGATTTTCGGATGCACTGAGTACTTGCTACAACAGTGAATAATGAATGATGATTAATGGGAGGTGAGTTCTCAGCATCTCTGAAAATCATGCCTTTAGTGTTTAAACATGCTCTGCAACCCCTATTTGTAAGTCAGACCACAGCACTTCCAAAGAAGCACTTATAGTCTGTCACTTTATCTTGTATTTCATTTAGAGGATTTTAATTTTTTTTTAACAAGGATGACAAAAAAAGGCAGTTTGCACACAAAACCACATATTTTATAAAACAAAGATGTCACTTAGCCACGAAGTTTGGAAGCAGATCTGAATTTTCACAAAGTTCCAGGGTGTTCAGGTCTGCAGTTTTTGTTTATTTGCCTATTAAAAAGCTGGAGGTCAGCTGCAAAGTTCAGATCCAAATTTTTATCAACCTCAAGTGGGTTCAGAACTGGGATTTTAGTTTCAGCTCTACACACAATTCAGCAAAAGCAAGGTATTTTAAGGAAAGACTGAACACCAGGGAGGTCACAAGGTTACCCCTATGCTTTACTTGAGGTTTGAAAACCATGACCATTAATTCTTGCCGTGCCTCCTCCCTCGGCCATTCAATGTTTCCTTCAGTTAAAGTCAAAGAGAGTTAATGTGGCCTCTGGGTTTTGGGGGATAGGGTATTGGTCTGGATGTCAGGAAACATGGCTTCTGTTCTTATCTATGCTGTTGATATGCTGTGTGACCTTGGGCAAATCACTTTACCTCCCACTCTTTGTCCATCTTGTCTATTACAATGCCTAGCACAGTAGAGTCTTGATCTTGGTTGGGACCTCTACATGCTACTATAACACAAATAATTATAACCAAAATGGTGGAAGTACATTATTTTGCCACTTTCACTTTAGTTCTTCACCTACTAACAGCAGACAGATCGCTCACTTGAATTTTGTGCAGAAGTGTTTCATGAGGCAGAAATTGCTTCAGGATGTTTCATATCATTAAGAACTATCCTGAAATCAAATCAATGATTTTTTTCATTTTTCTCCTTCCTCAGATGTGTATGTTTAAGAGAGAACTTTACTTAAGCAAATAAAAATGTAGGCTGTGATAATTGGATATATGGACTGTAAACTAAATGCTTGCAGGAAGTGAGAAAAAGCTGCTTACCAGGCACATTTTAAACTAGGCTGGACAAAGCACTTGAGAAGATTGTGAGATCTGTCCATCAATAAGCTTCCTCTGTAAAGTCTCTTAGTCGATGAAAAAGTGTTTTACTGCTGGTTGCAATATCTACAATAGACTTTCAATATCAACTTAATCAATGTATCCTTTATATAATGACCCTCTGTAGCAAACAAACCTTTTGAAAACTCTGGCAATAGTTACATAGAGATGTAATGTAATTGGGTTTAACTTACTTAAATCATTCAGTTTTTCACTAGATGAGAATGTCATTTGCCTGCATAGACTTTTACAACCAGATGGTCTGCAGAGCTAGCCAGTGTTTCTCTGTACAGCTGCAAACTACAACTCAGTGTGCTGTAATCTGGCTGGCTGGCCTTTTAAAAGCTGGTGGCAGCTTTTCATTGAGCTCTGGAATTGGGTACAGCCTGTTCAAAGTAAGGATCTGACCAGCAGGATCTCAAAAGTCTGCCCAAGTGTCATTTCACTGTGTTGGACTGCTGGCTGGCTCTCTACTCACCTGAAGCTTTCAGGTTTCTCCTGAGAGGATAAACAGGGTTATACTGGAAAAAGGAGAATGTAAATGAGTCATTGTTAAATGCCTGGAGTGGTGATGAGAAATTTAATACAATCAAATTGAAACATCCACTGTTGTAAATCATGTAGATGAGAGGATACAAAGCATAATATTAGTTTAACAATCTCATCTTAATATTAGTAATCCATATCTCAAAACCTTCACATGCAATTTAGCCCAGATAACTCTTCTGAGACGCACAATACACTTCCTCATCTTGAGAGAGAAATAGTCCTTCCAGTTCAAGGTTAATGTAATCCAATAAGGTGCGCTGTTAGAAAGCTAACCTTCTGGCTGATTGAGCCATGCTTTGCCTGTAAAGAAGGGAGAAGAATGTAATGATTTAAATGTAGCTTTTATAACACACTTAAGTAGGGTGACCAGCTGTCCCGATTTTATAGGGACAGTCTTGATATTTGGGGCTTTTTTCTCAATATGGGCTCCTATTACCCCCTCCACCCCCTGTCCTGATGTTTCACACTTGCTATCTGGTCACCCTAAACTTACGTGAAAAAATATTTAAAATATTAAGTATCTTCAATAGCTATAAAATTTGAAGTTCGCACAGGACCACAATGTAGAAAATTACTAGATAAATTGTTTTTTTAATTATTAAACCAAAGTAAAATTAATATTAATAAAATCCAATCAAAGAGCATTATTATCTGTTGTGTTTTCATATACTACTTGTTTTATGGTAGCACCTACAGGCCACAGTGGGGATCAGGGACACATTGTGATAGGCCCTGTACAAACACCTAATACAAGACAAAACCTTTTCTGAAGAGCTTACAATCTAAATAGACAGAAGAGATGGGGGTTGGAGACAAGGAAGGAAGCAAAGCTACTGATGAGTGGCTGCAAGATTTTGTTAATACTTTTTTGTCATTCATTATTATTAGAAATAGTAGTATTTTATTACAGTGTGCCTAGAGCCATCAGTTGACATCAATGCTAGGCACTGTACAATCACAAAAACAGTCCTTTCCCTGAAGCACTTAGAGCCAGACTTTTAAAGGTATATAAGCATCTAAAGATGCAGATAGGTGCCTATTAGGTGCCCTAAATACCTTTAAAAATCTGGCCTTTTCAATGAAATAGACAGACAAAGGATGGGATGGGAAAGAGAGACACAAAGCTGAAGCATCTTGCCCAAGGTCACACAAGATGTCATTAACAGAACAAGGAACAGAACCTCGGTCTCAGGAGTCCACCTCTAATGCCCCATCCTCTGGACCACAGTCCCTCTCCTTAAATAAAAATAATAATTAAAACCTTAAAGATGGCCTGCTGTTCTTATGTAACATAGAGTAAACAATGTCATATTTGTTCAGGAGAAATAAAATGTCTACATGTTCTCCGTTTCAGGTTTCCTCACTGGTGGCATTTACCTTTTACGGATCTTGAACACAAAAGAATGAAAGACTTAAATCTCTATGTGAAGCAGTTGTTGAATGGATCCAGCAACCTGTCTAATGTACGTGATCATTTTCCATATAATAGCTTATATTGTTTTTAGCAGCTTTCTGCCAAACAGATCCCAAAGCTGTCTACAGCCTATATAAAATGACAACTCCAGACACTGCTGCACCCATTTCTGAGGCGGAACAATGTTATAATTTAACAGGACTAACCACCCACAGACAACAAAGCGATTGAAAAATAATTTATTAGAGCTAGCTGGGAATTTTTTGACAGAAAAAATGGTGTTTCAGGGAAACCAAATCTTTTTGGATTAGTTGCAACAATTTCCTGATTTCAGAATTTTTTTGGGGGGGAAAAAGGTTTGAAATTATGAAAACATCCCATTTCAACATTTTTCTAAACAAAAGGTTCTGTTTTTTGGTTCAAAATGACTTTTCATTTAGAATTTTAAGTTAATAGTAAAAAAAAAAAAAAAAAAGAATTTTAGACGGTCAAAATCAAGACAGAATGTTTCAAAACTATCAAAATGAAACAGTGAAATTACCTAACAGAAATATTTTTCTGATTTTAGGGTCACAAAAATTTTGAGATTTTGACTTTTAAAAAATTGTCCATTCCAAATCAGATGAAATCTTGAAAAATTTTGCTGGACAGGAAAACTCACCCAGCACAATAATTTATGCAGCTGTGACCACACAATAGAAATGTAAGAGGAAAGGGAAATTAGCCAGGTGAAATAACAATCAGAGCTTGTTTTCTTTTTAATTATAATGCATAATCCTGGATTGAAGATCAGCAGTAGATAGGCACTGTCAGTAGATTTCCAAAGATAGCTAACATCCACATGATAAAGCAACACTCAGGCCTGGAGACGAGACTTTAGACTCCTGGTCAATTCAGTCCTTGGCCTCTCTACTGAGATTGCCAGTAAAAATTCAGAGTTTTGGGATTAGATTTTATGTGATGTATAGACCCTGCCCTACAATGAAATGGGACTAAGACAACCAGTTTTTCTCATGAGCTCTTTTTGGTCATTAGTGATCTTAGGATGTTTCAGGCTAGTGACTTAGAAGTGAAAGTCTCTGTGTCTTAATTGTGCTCTAGGCCTACCTCAAGTAGACTGGCTTTCAATTTGGGCTAGGCACTACAGTGCAGAAACTATAACATGCTCTACACTAGGGAAATTAAACTGGTAGAAGCCACTTGAATATTTGCAGAGACGATCTGTACCTGCAGTAGTGGTGAGTGAGGGCAGTGGCTTCAGCAGATGTTAGTGAGCATACGCAGTACAAGCCAAGCAGCTGTATGCCCTTCCACACACACACATCGCCTCTGAATATTTGTAAAATCCTTTGTGTCCGCACACAAAAAACCCCCTAGAAATGGTCTAATAGCCAGTTAGAACACATTGCCGCTCATCTTGTTTAATAATTCATCTAATCCTCCCGTTACCATCCCACAAAGCACTAGTGGCCTTGAGTCAGCTCCCAGAATGCACTGCTGCTGGGAGCTGAGTGGGAATTGCAGGGTAGGTAACCGGAGGACACTGTAAATTAAACGGTTTAGAACAGTGCTCTTGTGGATAGAGGCCAAAACTTAAACCGCACCAACATGGGTAGTGTGGATACACAATACAACCAATTTGTTTACCAGTGGTTCAGTTGATACACAGAGTTCAGTTCCAGTGCAGACAAGAACTGTGAGCCAAGGAGATGAGAGTTTAGGGACAACTATTAAAATGATGACAGAGAAACTAATCTTTAACAGTAGAATATGTGCTGTAGTTAATGGAGTACAAGACTTAGTGGGCCATATTAATGGAAGGAATAATAGGTGAATAGTTTTCATCTGTAAAATGTTCCTGTATATTGTCTTCCTACCCATTATGTATCTAATCAGTAATTCTAATGATCATTTTTATATAGTCACTGGTGTTCCAAAAACAATGAATTGTGATATTTTACTTTAATGTAGCTCTACTGCCAGGGGATGTTAGATATTCTGAACATACTAACATATTTAGGTCAAGGAGACTGGTTCAGTGTGTAATTTTCTTTATATTAATAGCTGAGAGATCCATGTTTTTTAAATAGTATCAACTTTCCCTTTCCTCATAGTGGATGTTTGGTTAAGTTCCAAGCAGAAGTATTTGTTAGGAGATTTTCTTGACAAAGAATTATTGTACTTACTTGCTTCTGTCTGTCTTCTCATCTCAGACAACTTTCCAGTCAAATCTGTCCTTTTTCTCATGCAACTAGAAAGCCTAGTCTAAGCCATATCTAATGATAGTTCTCTGTTCAAGAGTTACTTGTATTTTTACTGTGCATTAGTAAAAATGTGTAGTAATAAATAATTAAGGAATTTGTGAAGAATAAATGTTTGTGTCTTGAAAGTGCAGATGCCTATAGAATGAAACTCTTTGTCCTTTATATCTATTGACTGGACAATATTTGTCCTACTGAATTGTGTTTTAGCCAGATTGAGGCCTAGGGCATGGTTTCAGGCTGTGGAGACCCAAAAAGTGGAAGAGATTTTACTAATAAATACCTCTGTCTACCATTTCTAAACTGATTATCTTGATTGCCTAGACATAAATTGTCACCTTGTGCAACTGTGAAAACTCTTGTTCTGCTTTTGCAGGAGGTACTGCAAACTCAGACTTACTATGTAACTAAAAATTCTAGAATTAAAGAGAATTGGACTACACTCAGCTTTCTGACTCATGTGAGTGCATGCTTTTCAGACCAAATTAAGTGCCTATTACTGAAACAGTGTTATGTTTAAGACTGGCCTTTTCTGTTAAATTATTTAACATGGCAGGTGGAATATCTACCTTATTGTTTGTATTGTAATTCTGATGGACTCAAACCCTTATTTAAAATACCAATACAATATATTTTAAAGAATAGAAATTTTAAATTATTCACACATACCAAAGTCCATATACAGTATATTCACATACTGTGACAGGTCTATAAACCCCACACTAGACTTGAAGGGGTTAAGGAGCAGTTCTTGGCCCAGGTGACAGCACCCCCCTATACCTGCAGAGCCCGATCCGACTGGAAGAGGATTTTAAAAGGGAGCCAGACAGTTCAGATGGGAGGCGAACATACCTACCCTGAGAGCTCCTGACCAAGGGTGCCGCAGAAGCCCTCACTGCAAGAAAGGGGTTAGCATCTGAGCCCAGCTGGGCTGAAGGTTCACATTTTTGTTAGTTTTGTGTTGTTTTGCTGTCTTATGTCAGAGTTTGAGCATTTGGGGAGAGGTGAATGGTAGGAAATGACCCATGGAGGCCGCCTCAAGGCACTCTAGGGCACTTGATATTGTTGTCTGTCATAGGACCCTGGGCTGGAGCCGGGTGGAGTGAGGGGGCCCCTGGGCTCCCCTACCAATCATGCTTGTTGAAGAAGGGTATAAACCTCCCTTCCACCCCTCCTCTCCAAATTAAGGAGAGGACAGAGGTGCTGAGAGCCTTGGGGAGAGGGCAAGCCACCTTCAGGAGCCCACAGGTGGGCTGAACACCCTTGGGACTCTATATAATTTCCCTACACTAGGAAGAGAAGTAATTTGATGACCCAGCTGGAGGATCGAGTCACCACCCGCCTAAAGGCCAGTCGTCATTGTATTGGAGTAGGCACTGGACATGGGGGAAAGTGAAGGCCCAGTGACCTAGACACTAGGTGACACCACTGGTAATCCCAACCCCCAGTAACACATACATTAATTTTACATAAGGGTTCAATCCTATAACCGCTTACAATGAGGCATAATAAATCAATGGGGCTACTCACTGTGCCTTCAGTAGTGGAAAGTATTGAAGCATGTGCTTAATTCCATCCCTATTCAAGGAAGTGCTTAAGCATATGCTTAAATTTAAGCATGTGTTTAAGTCCCATTGATTCCTAGTGGTCTTAATAACATACTTAAGAGTAGAGTTGGCAGGAAAACAAGAATTCAGTTTCTTGTAAAAATGTTGAGGTTTCAGCATTTGGTTTATTCCACATCAGGACAAAACCAAGACCTTTCAAAATTTTCTAGTGAAACTCTCCCTGGTGGGCTAACCAAGTTCAAGTCCCTGCCCTGAATCCAGCAGAGCTGGGACCTGACCTCAATCTCCAATATCCCAGGCGACTACTTTACCCACAATGTTATGGGCTATTTCCAAGTAGGTTTTTCTCTCTCTCTCTCTTTTCCCTTGGTTTTGACCTGAGAAATACACCTCTACCCCGATATAACGTGACCCGATATAACACAAATTCAGATATAACGCAGTAAAGCAGCGCTCTGGGAGGCGCGGCTGCACGCTCTGGCGGATCCGCACGTCAGTGTGTTTGGCTCCAACATGCTGCTCTGAGCAGCGCGTTAAGGGTGCCGGGCCGGGGCCGAGGGGTTGCATAAGGGGCAGAGGGTCTCGGGGGGCGGTCAGGGGACAGGGAGCAGGGGGAAGCCACAGCCTGAGGAGGGGAGCTGCAGTGCAGGGGAACGTCACATGGGCTCCAGCCAGCGCCAAGAAGTTGGGGAAGACTGGTCCATGTGGGGAAGTTGCAGATCCAGGGCAGGGAGAGGTGCCATGCAGGTGCCCCTGTTCCGGCACTGGAGGGCTTGGCACACAGCAGGCCTAGCTGGCAGGCTGCACCCTGCTCGCAGCAGTGCCAGGTGGGCTCTCCGGGTCCATAGTGCGCCGCACTACTTGCCTGCAGTCAGGGGCTCTGTGTGCCCCGGCGGGCAGCTGGCTGTGGCATCCTCACTGGAGACAGGCTGTGCAGGGCTCTGCGGAGGAGGAGAGACAAGCTGAGCATGGGCACGCGTGGCAGGAGCTGCCCACCGATGGCTCACCCTCCCCTGGCACCGCGTGGGCACAGGGTGGGGACCAGGCACATGTGGGCACCTCAGGTGAGGCTCTCCACCCTGCTCCTCCTCGCAGGCTCAGCTGCCGCGCCAGGCTGGGCGCACTCCATGGACAGGGCAGCAGCTGCTGGGCCAGTTCCCCCTGCCCCATCTCCACAGGGCTCGCCCCAGATGATGTGGTCAAGCAGGTGTGAGCACTTCCATGTGCCAGCTCGTCCCAGTGTGGCATGTAGCTCAAAGTGGGAGTCCTGGGGGTGATTAGGGACGGGGGGGTTGGATGGGTTGGGGGGGGTCAGTCAGGGAGCGGGAAGTAGGTGGGGGTCGGATAGGGGGTGGGGCTATTTGCTGACTATTAACAACGGAGATGCTCGAGGCCAAAGCAAGTTCGATATAACGCAGTTTCACCTATAACGCGGTAAGATTTTTGGCTCCTGAGGACAGCATTATATCAGGGTAGAGGTGTATTCCCAATGAAAGTTCCATCAAAACTAATATGTTTCCACAAAACATTGTCTGAGTGAATTTTCTTTTGTAAAACATTGCAGCTAATATCCATCTGGCTACAAACAGGAATTAAAACAGCAAATTTCTAATATGAATGCATCTTTATTTTGATATTAAGTAGAGTAGCTTAGGTCAACGATAAAGGGAAAATGTCAGCACATTTTTTTAGTTTCGTTTATTTCCATGAAATCAATTGTATTACATGCATGATAACAGAAAAATATCGTAATTTTGCACCAAATATGTCATGGTTGGTTGGTTAGTTGCATATTCTGGGCAATAATCATGGATAAACATGAGAACATGTTCAGAAATATTTGGACTCATGCAGTTTTGGCTTATTAAACGACAGCAGCCAAGTGGTGTCTTATTGTGGGAGAGCAATCCAGAAACTAGATGAAACATAAACAGTAAACTGAAGGTTTGAAACATGGGAACAACAAAATTACACATTATCTCAGTGTAAATCAAATCTATGACATTCACAGACAGACTTTTTTTTTTTATGCCCACTGCTAACTCTAGCTGAGTGATGGGCTAAATGGAGTTTGCAGGTCCATAACAACCCAAAAGCCATAATATATAAAATAAATTAGGGCTGTCACAGTGGCCCATCATTTTAATGCCATGCTGTAGGAGACTGTCCACTCCCTAAGGAGTCAAAACCAAATGAAGGCACCATTAATTGAGTCAACTCTTGGGTCCTGTGTCAAGCAGCAACATGTCAGTTGTTGACTAAGGCCTGGTCTACACTGTGAGGGGGTGGGAATTGATCTACAAGAATAGCGTAGCTGAAGTCGACGTATCTTAGATCAACTTAGATTGACCTACTTTGCGTCCTCACGGCGCGGGATTGACGGCCGCCGCTCCCTCGTAGACTCCACTTCTGCCTCTTGCCCTGGTGGAGTTCTGGAGTCGATGGGGAGCACATTCAGGGATCGATGTATCGCATCTAGACAAGACGTGATACATTGATCCCCGATAGATTGATCACTACCCGCCGATGTGGCGGGGAGTGTAGACATACCCTAAGGTGATTTTTTTCTGCATAGTTTGAAGGGAGACGTTGCAGCTGGCCCTGGCCTACAAAAAGCCTAACTTCAATTATGGAACTGAATATAAAGTAATGTTAATTTATCAGTCCTCAATATTTTGTATAAATAGGAAACTAGCAATATATGTACCTGAGTGTGTGTGAGGGGTTGCGGTTTAGAATTCATAAATTTACTCAGTTGGGCATGGATTATTTTCTCATCTCTTCTTGTTTAAAAAATATGTGGTGTTTATTTTGGTTTCCATATATTGGGATTTACAGTGTGCTCATGCAGCTCACAGATTTTAGATTTCAGTTCCTATCCTGCCAAAATGCATGTGTTTAATTAACCATACCTGATTTGTCCCACTGAGTTCATGCATAAAGGTTTTTTGTTTGTTTTGGGGGGCAGATGGGTTGGGTTTTCGAAAATTTCATAGAAGGCTCATTAGCAAAACTACACTACATTAGCTGTAGAGAAGGTGAAGTTTGATTTTTTTCCTGTGTGCAATTGTTTTTACTTATCCACAAGATACTTCTAAAAACATTGGGCCAAATTCAGTATTAGTGTAAGCACATAAAAGTCCATTGATTTCATTGAAATTGTACTGCTAACGTCAGATGTCATTCTAGCACATTGAAACATACAGGGCCTGATTTTCATTTATACTGAAGTCTGTTTACACCACTTTGGTAATGTAAAGATGCTTTAAAGTGGGTGTCAATTGAAATGGCTGTAAATTACATAAGTACCCACTTTAAAACCTTAGTATGAATGAAAACCAGGCTGATAATTTTGCACCTTTTGCTAGTCTGTCTAATGCTTTGTAATATCAAAGTAATTAAGATTGAAAAGGGACATACTTGTATTTTTAATTATTTTCATATCTTTCCAGAGGTGAAAGTAAGCTGGTACGGTCCGGCACGGCGTACTGGCAAAAGCCAGTACGCCGTGCCGGACCGCACCTGCTTCCGCAGCCGGGATTAAAAGGGCTCTGGGCTCCCCGCAGCGGCGGGGAGCTCCGAGCCCTTTAAATCCCTCTCGCAGCTCCGGTGGCCGGGCTGGGGCCAGGATTTAAAGGTCTCAGAGCTCTCTGCCACCGCAGAGAGCCCAGAGCCCTTTAAATCCCGCCCGCAGCTTTGGTGGTTGGGCTGGGGCCGGGATTTAAAGGGCTCAGAGCTCCCCGCCGCCACGGAGAGCCCAGAACCCTTTAAATCCCGCCCGCAGCTCCAGCGGCCAGGCTGGGGCTGGGATTTAAAGGGCTCGGAGCTCCCCGCAGCCGCGGGAGCTCCAGGCCCTTTAAATCCCGGCCCCAGCCTGGCAAGGCTCGGGGCTCCCACATCTGCCTTTAAATCCCAGCTGGAGCTGCAGTGGGGATTTAAAGGGCCCGGAGCTCCGTGGCAGCTGGAGCCCCAGGCCCTTTAATTTGCCCATGAGCCCTGGGGGCTC
The DNA here is from genome assembly GCF_020497125.1 of Mauremys mutica. NCBI lineage: Eukaryota > Metazoa > Chordata > Testudines > Geoemydidae > Mauremys > Mauremys mutica. Next base: position 117,419,260 of record NC_059072.1, read on the forward strand.
CCAGCCACCTCTGCAGCTGGGAGGCCCAGGTTGATTTAAAGGCCCTGGGGCTCCCAGCCACAGCCGGTGCCCCAGGGCCTTTAAATCTTGAGAGGCTCTGCCTCTTCTGGTTGAGGCCACGCCTTTTCTGGGTGAGGCCACGCCCCTCTCAGGACTCCGGCAGTACCAGTAAATCCTGTAAGTTACTTTCACCCCTGCATCTTTCTTTTACTTGAACAAAGAAATCCCTCATAACTATAGCGGAAGGTTGTATAACCTCCAGGGCCAAACTCTCCCCTCATGTACATAGTGGCGTAAATCCAAAATAACCCAGTGATGTCACTGGAGCTACTCTGGATTTACCAATGCCAGTGAAATCAGAAAATGGCTCCAGCGTTTATTTCATGGGGTCGCTCTAATATGATGGAAATATTGAGCGTCTGAAATGTGTGGCTTTCTTGAATTTTCACTTTTCATGTACACACTGCAATCAAGCAGAGCCAAAATGCATAGGGCTCAAAGTCTCTTATCTTCTCCTATCACTTCCTGAAGATGTCATAGCTGCAGCAGGGTCAGTTTTTTCTAATTTATTTCTTTCCTGCTGCTTCTCTGGCCTGTTGAACTATAACAGAAGCATGGGAGTTCTCTGACTCCAGACCTACTCTAACACGAATAGAGAACATAGGCAGACAGCTGAAAAAACAGATCAGGTTGATTCTTTTTCTACTGGAATTATTGCTGGCTAGAAATCTGACTATGATTAATTTATTTGCCCAAGTATTAAGATAAGTTTTGCTTAGGCTCCTGTAGAGATGCCTGGCCAAAGTCTACTGTGTTACACCAGTGCAAGTCCAGAATATATACACTAAAGTCAGTAAAATTAGGAGTTCTAGATTTATACCAGCATACCTGAGAGCAGAAATTTGGTCCTTCGAATTTTAACAGCTGAGCATATTGATGAATTCTGAACAGAGACACACCCACAGCTCCGGTACATAGATTGCCCTAATAGAATATTTGACTTTTTGATTCAACCAGGTGAACATCAACCATTAAACTTTACAGATTGTATTTTTATTAGATAAAAATAAGACCAGTGATGGGAGATTTGCCTGAAATTCCTAGTACAGGCATTGTTTTAAGGGACTTAAACTAAACTTACTGACCTGGGGAGAACATTTCTGTCTGTGAAAGAGTAGTTGAGTGTTCCTGGTCAATTCAGTCCTTGGCTTATATTGAAATTGACAACACAGGGGTCAGTTACTGCCACTCATGATGGTGTGTCTTTGTAACATAGATACCTGGAAGTGTACTGAGGCTTCTAAAACCATTTGAACAACACCAAACAGTTCTGATCACGAGCAGTTAATCTTTAATGGAATTTAGGTGCTCAACCATTTACAAAACATACTATATGTGTTCATTTAACATGTGCTGTATCGGGCTCTAATACATCAGTCTGTCCCTGTTCAGCAAAGCGCTTAAGCACATGCTTAAGTCCCATTGCCATTGACTGCAATTGGACTTAAGCACAAGCCTAAAGTTAAGCATTGTGTTTGTGTCTTGCTGAATAGGGATGAACCTAAGCGTGTGTTTAAATTATTTGGTGAACTGGAATCTAAATGAGAGTGTCCTGTACTATGCAGATGTACTCCAAATACTTAAGATCCCAGCCTCCACTCAGTTTGCCGAGCAGTTGCGGTCTCTCAAGCAGTTATGAGCTGGATGCCTATTACAACAAATACTTTGAGACCTTTTCCTTAGCCTTGGCAGCGTTTTCACGTGCCCTATGTGGGCTGCCCAATCTGCCCTTTGGTCCTGGGCTGTCAGAGGCACTTTTTTTTTCCTTTTCACTTGTCAACACTAACCTTTCTTGTCTTCCTATTTGTGTTGTTACCATGCTGGGTACGTCATTGCGTTCTCTCTCTCTCTGTCTGACACACACACATACACAGAACAAAATTCATGCCTTGAAATGAATAATGATGCACCAGGGATGAATGGTGCCCTTTATGTTTATGCCTGTCATGGGATTTTGCACCATTCACCATGTGCTCTTAAATGATCCTGCAGGTACTAGTGAAAATGAAAACTTGCAATTATGGTAACCTGAAATAACCCTCTGCTCTTCCCACTCAGTACTCTCCCTGTGTCACTCAGTAAAGAATTTGTATTTCCCTTTCAAATGCGTTAACATACGGTATTCTTCCTTCTGCCTCCTCATACCTGTCCTCTCGAGTTTGTGAAGGTAGGATGACTACATACATTTATCTGCTTTCTTTTCATACTGTTAAATAAGGGGCGAGCTGCCAAAAATATACTCCTTCAAACGCTGTCTCCCTACACCTGCCTGTAAATACTTATGCTGAAAAAGCAAATAAGGGTCCCACAGGGAATAACCTTATTGTTTAATAAAAGTTCAAGATGACACTACTACCTGAAGCACTGTATGCGTTCACATGTAAGATGAAAGTTACCTTGTGTTTGTCAACCCTCAGCATTATCTGGAGTACTGGCATTTTCTTGCTAATCACGTCTTCTCCTATTTGAATCAAGGAAAAGTGACATTTTTAGAAGCATTTTGGAGATTTTATTTTTCAAACAGCAAAAACAAATATCAAAATAAATCCAAATTGTTAAATCATATCTGAATGCTGAGCATATGTTCCTTGTTCATCTGTCTGCTAATCCCAGATGTTAATTGCTCTAGGAGCTACATTTGTCATTAAGCTCTTCTTTTTTCTGTTTTTGTCTCTTGTTGCATTTTGTCAAACTGAAGCAGGACATGCTGTTGATAAGAGACATCTTATTTCTCTTAGCCCTGTAAAATGCTGATGACATTTGTATGCTGGAATCTGAAAAGGCTCTTGTGCAGCATCCAGTTTGTTATAGTGTCAATCCTGGTAACACTGATATAAACGTGGCTAGTCTAACCACATTAAAGCATGGACAATCTGACATGCTGCTTTATGAAAAAGCTAATAAAATGCAATTACTGTCCAGCTTTGATTCAGAACTCTTATAAGTGTTCATTTTGAAATTCACATTTTTATTGCACTGCACAATATCTGAGACCAGGGGATTTGGCTTATTGCTTTACTGGTCTAAAACTGAATTCAACTACCTTTTACATCTGTTTACTAGAGCACTGTGGGTCAGTTAACACAAATAAAATCTGTAATCTAGCACAAGAGGTGAGGCCTCTTTAAACAATGTGGTGAAAAATGATCCTCTTCTTCCAATTTGCATGTCTGACCTCTGTCAGGAAGTTAACTCTTTATTAGCCTTGTTAGAATGAGAGGGTACAGAGAGCCAACAGAAGACATTTGCACCACTTAAGTTATGTGATGCCACAGGTCTTACACTGGTCCAGTGCATGGGGTGGATTTCACCCTGCGTGCAGGGGACCAATGCAAGACCTTCTGTACCACTTCCTCTCCGCAGGGCTATACAGGGGGTGGTGATGAAAATTTTTGCAGCATATTTACCAACTAGAAACACTAATCTGAGACCACAGTTTGGCCGTGGTGTTGTGAGGCATGCTGACGGGAAGAAGCAAAGACATAGTGTCCCTGAGTCATCCAGCTAGTACAGGGCAGGATGGCTCATAGGACCAAGGTACAACTCCCTCAGGTGTGCTTCTTTCTTGCTGCCACAAAAAGGGGCAGCATGCACGCTTGTTAGTGCCTGCTGTCAAACCCAGTTTTTACACAGATGGCCAGGGTTGTGATTACACCCCACTCAGGGGTGCAAATGTTCATCTGGATTCATAGAGCAACATCCAAGGGAGTACTAGGGCCCTATCTTGCCGTGCAGCCCTGCAGTGGGAGGGAAGAGGCTCCCCTTTCCTGCTTATTCCTCTAGTGCATATGCAAGAGACAAACCAGCCAGTTGCCCTTCGGGGCCAGTGTTGGAAAATGGAGCACATCTCCCACCCATTCACAGCATGTAATGTTTCTGTTGGTTTTTAAATTTGATTTCAGAATGAGCATGTCCTCAGCTTTTTCCTCGATGGGTCCAAAACCGACTGGCCGGAAGAATCTGCACTTGTTAGCCTAGGTATGTAAATTATTAATTTTGATCTCTTTAAGAGGGAATTGGTCTTGGTGACACTGAATGCTGCAATGTAGAGGTGGGTCTAACTAAACCCACTGGTAAATGTGTTTTTTCTTTGTAAATGCGAGTATAATAACCAGTAAGTAATTCAGTTCACTTTTTATTTCCCAAATCGTAGAAGTTCATACAAATATTTTTTAATACAATCTGCAGATCCCAATTGGTTTTGATGTCCCCTCCCTAACCAGTTGTATTATTTCTAGCTATACTTACGTCATAATTAAAGCAAATATATATTTACACTTGAAACAAACTAGGCCAGGAACCTTTTTTTCTTAAAACCCCTCTTCATATAACAATCTTAAGAAGGAGGGTTTGAGGTATGACAAAGTATCATGCATGTGTTGAGACGTGAAGAATAATGTATGCTAGCAATGATCTGTCAATAAGGGTATTTCACAGTGAGTGGGGCATGTAAATAACAGAACATGTGGTTAATCTTGCCTAAGTATGCATTATTACTTATAGAAATAGCACTACTATATACTGCTCCTCAGTAATTAATAATACTCTGAACATTGTTTCCTTATCATGTCTAAATTCCTAACCACCTCCCTCTTCTGTCCTGAAGCCCCACCAATGAGCTATCTTCTTGGCTTTGATGTTACCTAATGCTGACTCTTTGCTCATCTTCTGCAGTCAACTTGGGTGGGGTGGGGGCAGGAGAAATAAAAGCTAATGCTGAAGGCCACAGTTCTACTCTGCTTGCACAAAAACAGTTCAGCCATTTGCTGTATATTCCAAGTGACGATAAAGCTCCAGGATACCAAGTTATCCACATTTCATAACTGAGTAGCTGCTAGTAATACCACATCCCTTCCATGTCCAATGTTCTTGTTCCTCTCCTGTACAGACTGAGGCTCTGCTCCTTGGCTATACCACTCTAGTGACACAAAGCAATTCTAATTCCATCTTAACCATCCACTGGAGGATTCCCATTGTGTAGGGAGATCCTGTGGTGGTGTAGAATTGCTATAGTGGCTCCTACTGCCTCTCTCCCTGCAGCACAAGAGATGTGGCCAAGACATCTCTATACCCCATCAATTCCGTTAGGGCCATTGGAAACTGGTAATGTTTGCTCTGATACCCTCATGGCCCAGGATTGGAAGGATGCAAAGCACTGACAAGAGAAGAGTTTTGTTGCAAAAACTCAAGCCACACCTTTAATACGGCTTGTAGCCTGGGTTCATGGGCTATGTTCTATATCTCTCTATGGCTTCTTTTACTGTAGTATCTGACTACCTCACAGTCTTAAATGTATTTATCTTCCAAACCCGTGAGAGATCAGGAACTACTGTTACCCCCCTTTTACACATGAGGGACTGAGACACTGATGTCACGTGCTGAGTCTGCGGAAGAGCAGGAATTGAACCCAGGGGACCATCCAAAAAACTATTATATAGCCAATGGTACACGGGTTAAAGAAGAAAACCTTTCACTCTGTGAACTGGACCAGCATTTATTTTCTGAGTATTTAGTGAGCTACCAAGCTATCATATCTATAACCCAACCTGTTGGTTAACTCTTTACATTTTTATCGTGATGTGGGGGCCACATAAGACTAGCCAGAAGGAGGGGGATACAGCAGATGTACAAGTTAAGATCCATAGGCCTTTAATAATTGGAGAAAGGGGTGTAGGAAGCCATTTGCCTACAGGTGAACTTGGCTTTCAAAAGTTTGGGAAATGATGCTTTAAATAAGCAAGGTATCTGTGTCTTACAGGAATATTCATCTCCAGTTACCCTAGAAAACAGAGAACATTGTAATTGTTAAAGATTTTGAGAGTAAGACACTCACATAGATTTTGCAGATTGAAGTAGTTAATGCCCTTTCTCTTTGTTCTAATGTCCAAATCCTGAGGTCTTTACTTGACTTTGGTTTGCTTGGCTTTGCTTCCACATTATTATTTGTTTTTTTATATCTCAGTAGCAGTCATAGATCAGGGCTCCATTATGCTTGCCATTGTACCAGCACAGAACACAAAGAAGGCCCTAAACTGCATACAGAGTAGCCACCTCCAGAGCACTATTCCCTCAACTTCCTTGAAAAGTGGGAGGTGGTGTGTGTGGGTCTAGGAGCCTCCTGTCAGCCCCCTTTGACTTTATAGGAGTCGAAGGGGGCTGGCAGTTCCTGAAAGATGTAATACTAGAGGCTCAGCATGATGCTATTCCAATGCAGAGAAAAATAAGAAGAGCCACAGGAGACCAATGTGGCTGCACAAGGAGCTTTTTAGCTATCTAAAAACCGAAAGGGATACATACAGGAAATGGAAGGACGTGCATGTCAGTAAGGATGTATACATGGGTATAGCACATGTATGTAGGGACAAAGTCAGGAAAGCCAAGGCAAAGAATGAGTTACAACTGGAAAGAAGTGTTAGAGACGATAAGCGGGGGTTGTACAAATATGTCAGAAAAAAATGAAAGATCAGGGATGGCGTGTGCCCACTGCTCAGTGGAAAAGGCGAGCCGGTAATGGAAGATAAGAAGGCAGAACTGCTCAGTGCCCACTTTGCTTCAATCTTCATACAAAAAATAATGTGACCCCATGACTAGAGAAGTTGTTATAGAAAATAAAGGGAAATAAATGCAGATAAGGACAAGTAAAGAACACAGCAGAGTTCTTCTGACTAATTTGAATGAATTCAAGTGAGCAGGGCCTGTTGCCATTTACCCTAGGGTTCTGAAGAAATCTCAGAGCCACTGAGATTTGCAAGCTTATGGATGATAGGAGAGGTACTGGAAGACTGGAGAAGGGCTAATGTAGTGCCCATCTTTAAAAGGGGGGAAAAGGAGGAGCTGGGGAACTATAAATCAGTCAGTTTGACGTTGATACCTGGGAAGCTACTAGAGCAATGTATAAAACATTCCATCTGCAAATACCTGGAGGATGAAGGGGTGATTACTGACAGTCAGCATGGATTTACCAAGAACAGATCATGCCAAACCAGCTTGATTTCCTTCTTTGACAAGGTAACTGGTTTGGTGGATAGGGGGGATGCAGTGGATATAATATACTTGGACTTTAGCAAGACTTTAGACACAGTTCCACATGACATTCTCATAAGTAAGCTGGAGAAATACAGGCTTGGTAGAACTACCATTAAGTGGATGCATAATTGGTTAAACAACTGGAAACAAAGAGTAGCTATTAATGGAAGGATGACAGATTGGAAGGAGGTCTCAAGTGGGGTTCCACAGGGATCTCTTCTGGGTCTTGTGTTATTTAGCATCTTTATTAATGACCTGGATGTAGGAATAAAGAGCATGTTGATCAAATTTGTAGGTGAGACAAATCTAGGGAGGATTGCAAATACTTTGGAGGATAGAATTAAAATTCAAAGGGCTCTTGATAAATTGGAGAAACTGGGCTATAGACAACCAAATGAAATTCAACAAAGACAAATGTAAGGTACCACACTTAAGGAAGAAAAACCAAACACACAAATACAGAATGGGGGATAACTGGCTTGGCAGCAGCACTGCTGAGAAGGATCTGAGAGTTGTAGTGGATCACAATCTCAACATGAGTCAATGATACAATGGTGTTGCAAATCTAGTGCAATTTTGGGCTCCATTAAGAGAGGAATAGCACACTAGTCACGGGAGATGATAATACCACTCTACTCAGTGCTGGTTAAGCCTAAACTGGAGTACTGTGTCCAATTTTGGTCACTGCTGTATAAAAAGGATATAGAGAAACTGGAAAGGATCCAGAGATGAGTGACTAAAATCATCAAAGGGATGGAATGCAAGCTATATGAGCAAAGGCTGAAGGAACTGGGTATGTTTAGTTTGGAAAAGAAACATGATAGTGGTCTTCAAATACTTGAAGGCTGCCATAAGAAAGATGGAGAAAAATTATTCTCTCTTGCCGCAGAGGGCAGGACAAGAGGCAATGGGTTCAAACTACAGCATAGCAAATTTAGATTAAATATCAGGAAAAACTTCCTAACTGTAAGAACAGTAGTACAATGGAACAAACTTCCTGTGGAAGTCATGGAATCTCCTTCACTGGAGGTTTCAAAAGGAGGCTGGATAGTTGCAACAAATTCTGCATCTTGGCAGGGTGGTAGATAACCTTGGTGGTCGCTGCTAATCCTGTGGTTCCATTATTCTATGAGGAGAGGTACAGTGAAGCCCTGGAATTTTCCTGGCTTGAAGGTGGGCCCTGAGCATATTCTCAAGGAGTAAAGCCCATCCCTTTATTTAGTGGAGTGATGGTGTAGAAGGAGGGGAATTCTATGTGGAGACACCTTCCCTCTTCCCTTCCCCCTCCCAGAGATTTTACTCCTTTTTTCTATATATGGGATGATTCAGGCCTCCATTTTTACTTTCTCTCTCTCTCTCTCTCTATTCTGGCAAAACTCCACTTGGCTTAATAAGAGTTTTGCCTGAGTGAGAACTTGGTGATTTGTCCTTCAGCCCTGTCTCTTAGTTAGAATGAATATAAAATAAAAACAATGCCCCATAACAAGCAGATTATGAATTTTAATTGACAACATCCTTCACTTACATCACTTTAATTTTCAAAGATTGTAGGTAATTACACTTATTAAAGAGAATAAAATAAAAATTAAAATGTATAAATTTGTACTGTGCTCCTAGCAATGAAGAGATTAAAACTCAGTGCCAAATTTACTTTGTCATGAATACAGATGCAATATTCCCACTGGGATGCATTCTGAAATATACTCAATATTGTACGCATCCGGGTACTCTTAGCCTACTATGAAGGAACAGATATCAAAAATGATTTTGCCTAAGGTGTTTCATGATGACCAAAAAAAAGTGTTATTTTGTGCAAAAATATCCATCAAAACAATTTTGATATTCGGTGATGTTTATTTTTCTTTTACTGAATTACATCTGCTGAAAGTATTAAAATTCCAGACCATTCAACTATACACTGTGAAAAATGAAATGGTTTCTGTCATTTCTAATGGTTCACATATAGGCCAAGGTCTGTGTTGACACAATTGGGCGCAGCACCAGTGATGTCAGTAGAGTTGTGCCCATTTATACCAGCAGAAAAATAGGACCTATCTCCTTTTAAAACAAGAGCCAGGCTCATTGAATGGGGAAATGTGCATTACACCTCCCTGTGCAGGCTTTACTCCCAGTGCTTAATGTGGGACTCAGCCCTAGATAGACCAGACTTTTGTACTATTCCTTGTGATACATGACAACTCTCTCTGCTGCACGTGCTCATATGTGCTTCTTATTGCGCTCCTAGTATTTCATCTTTTGCGGGCCATCAGTATTTCTTGATGTCTTATGAGGCCAAAGCTAGGAAAGAGGGTGTTAGGAGCTAATCTTTCAACAGTCGAGGACAGGAGGATTATAATTCTCTACCAAACTGTCAGTAGAGCAGTTGGTCATTTTTTGCAGTATTCTATCCCCATCCACTCAAGCTGAACTGGTTCCATCAACCTTTGATGGTAGATCGTTAAAACCGGTCTTGAAAGGAAAGGTGTGAGATAAATCACATAAATTCACCCACAAAAGCTTATGCTCCAATATGTCTGTTAGTCTATAAAGTGCCACAGGACTCTTTGTCGCTTTTTACAGATCCAGACTAACATGGCTACACCTCTGATACTTGAAATCAAAGGATGCAGAAGATAGAATAATACTTACCTGCCTTCCAGGTGTGCTGAGAAGTTAGTTAGTGTTTGCACAGCACTTTGCTTTTATGCATCAAAGTATTCTTCCAGGGTAGGTTCCCTCAAGGAGATTTGATCAATTTCTCTGTATCCGTTGCCTTACGTTCTTAATTTCTCATACAACACGACAACTACAGTGCATGGTTTGTTTAAAAATTATGATTCCAGAAACATTGAAGAGAACATAAACTAGGGCTGTAATTTGCTTTAAAAAATGGCCATCCAAATAAATAGGGGGAACACAAACACTGCAAATCATTTAGCCTGAAACTGCAATTAATTTCCAAATAAATTAGCGTGTTTAGTTTTTAATCATCAAAAATAAATAAACCCACAGCTCTCTCAAGCCCAGGGAAGGAGAATCCACAAGTCATATTAAAAGAACTTGTGAACTCTATTCAGCCCTGGGGCTATGCTTTGGGCACTCATAGGAGCTTTTCCATTGACTTCAGTGAGCGTAGGATCAATCCTTAGAAGTCAAATCTTGATTCAATTGAAGTCAATGGGAGTTCTGACTTTGTCTTCCATTAGACAAATGTTTGGCCCTTGTTTATAAGAGAGGACAGACAGTGCACACCACCTTTTAACAATGCAGAGCCCAAGCATGCGGGTCCACCAGCTTCACCGTATCCATATTGGGCATCAGAGCAGGTGTGCGCCATTATAGTTTAAGTCGAAATTCTGGTCTCATAAAAGAAAATGGCAAAATGCCCATCAACTTCAATGGGACCACAATTTGGCACTGAATGCAGGAGTGTCTAAACTGTGACCTGATGGCTAAAAACAGCTGATGGCATCTGGCTGCTATTGCTGATTGTAGCTGATGGGAGTTGAAGGTGGTTAATGCCTCAGAGGAGCCCCCTCAGTGCCTTGCAGAATCAAACTCCTTGTGTTCAGTTTTTTCCCTTTTTCTTCCTTGTGTTCAGTTCATTTTATCTGTGTTGTTAAAGCCGTTTCATATATACATTGGAAAAAGGCAAAAAAAAAAATAGCCATGCTCATATCTATGGTGTCTGTTTCAGATCTCAGATTTTCATGTGATTAATATATGTATTTCCCCTGATGTATTGCACTGTCCTCAACCTAGTTAAACAATTACTAACTTTATTTCTTGCATATAAAAATGCCAATTGCAAGTGAAGAATTCCTCCATTGGATGGAAAGTTTCATTTTCTAAAACATTAATAGAACAGATACAAAAGGGGTGGGGCAAGACATGATTCTCAACTGAATTCTAACACTGTAATTTACACTGCGAGATCTGATGTGCTTTCTAAACTTCTGAACTTGACCTCTTGCAATTCACAGTATCAATAGAGCACCCAAGATAATTGTATCCTTATGTTCAAACACAACTCCCTGTTTCCTACTCAAGTATTCTATCCTCTGTGTTGCTACAACTGCTTTAGCACAATTTTTATGGCTATTAATGAAAAACTATTTAACCAATTTCCATGTGCTTCTAATTACTCAAGAGAAACACTGAACCTATGAAGTTCTGCAATTTATTGGATTTTTTCCTTCCCCTCCTGTCACTGTTTAAGTGATTCCTAGTGATGCTCACCTAGTCGCTATGCAATATAATATGGGAATAGATTGTTCTAACACAATCATTCTAGCATTGAAATTAGGGCTGTCGCTCACTTAAAAAAATGAATCGCATGCAATTAATCGCGCTGTTAAACAATAATAGAATACCATTTATTTAAAAATTTGATGTTTTCTACATTTTCAAATATATTGATTTCAATTACAAGACAGAATACAAAGTGTACAGTGTTCACTTCATAATTATTTTTATTACAAATATTTGCACTGTAAAAAGCAAATGGTATTTTTCAATTCACCTAATACAAGTATTGTAGTGCAATCTCTTTATCATGAAAGTTTAACTTACAAATGTAGAATTATGTACAAAAAATCCTGCATTCAAAAATAAAACAATGTACAACTTTAGAGCCTACTAGTTCAATCAGTCCTACTTCTTGTTCAGCCAATCGCTCAGACAAACAAGTTTGTTTATATTTGCAGAAGATACTGCTGCCTGCTTCTTGTTTACAATGTCAGCTGAAATTGAGAACAGGCATTCACATTGCACTGTTGTAGCTGGTGTCACAAGATATTTACATGCCACAGGCGTTAAAGATTCATATGTCCCTTGATGCTTCAACCACCATTCTAGGGGACATGCATCCATGCTGATGACGGGTTCTGCTCGATAACAGTTGAAAGCAGAGCAGACCAACACATGTTCATTTTCATCATCTGAGTCAGATGCCATCAGAAGAAGATTAATTTTCTTTTTTGGTGGTTTGGGCTCCGTAGTTTCCGAATCAGAGTGTTGCTCTTTTAAGACTTCTGAAAGCATGCTCCATACCTCACTCATCTCAGATTTTGGAAGGCACTTCAGATTCTTAAATCTTGGGTTGAGTGCTGTAGCTATCTTTAGAAATTTCACATTGGTATCTTTTTTGCATTTTGTCAAATTTGCAGTGCAAGTGTTCTTAAAAAAAAAACATGTGCTGGGTCATCATCCAAGACTGCTATAACATGAAATACATGGCAGACTGCAAGTAAAACAGAGCAGGAGCCATACAATGCTTCCCCAAGGAGTTCAGTCACAAATTTAATTAACTCATTATTTTTAATGAGTGTTATCAGCATGGAAACATGTCCTCTAAAAAAATGGCCAAAGTATGAAGAGGCATATGAATCTTTAGTGCATCTGGCAATATCTTGTGACAACGCCAGCTACAACAGTGCCATGCAAATGCCTGTTCTCACTTCCAGGTGACATTGTAATTAAGAATTGGGCAACATTATCTCCTGTAAATGTAAACAGACTTGTTTCTCTTAGCGATTGACTGAACAAGAAGTAGGACTGATTGGACTTGTAGGCTCTAAAGTTTTACGTTGTTTTATTTTTGAATGCAGGATTTTTTGTGGGGATAGGGAATAGTTATGAAGCTCAGATTTTGATCTGAACTTTCCCAACGTTTTGGGAGTATTTGGATAATGATGTAAGCAGAACAGAACCTCACTCATACTTGCATAGCTGTACTGGCATGATGGGGTTAACATCCGCTGCAGTCGGGGAGAGGATAAAACATTGTCCACCCCTCCCCCAGCACTGCTCCAGAATTGTCCAGCAGAGACCCTGCCAGAGTCTGGGTGCACTGGGAACTAGGTGATCCCCCAGGCCACGTGTGGGTGGGGGTGTGAAATCTGCAGAGAGGAGCCAGCCACAGATTGGTAGCAAGAGATGAAGCCAAAGCAAGGATTTCTACCCTGGGTGGGAGAGTGCATAAAGTGGAGCCCAACCAGGGTCATCCCTCCCGTCAACATCTTCTTAGTCCAGTGGCACAAGGACCCAGATGGTGCCTCCACTCCCACCTCATGGCATGATGGAGAGCTGTAGAGAATAGCCAGCCAGAGACTCCAGCCAGTAGGAACAGGAGCAGCCAAACAGCACAAAGTGCTCTGACTTTCTTTGCCCACTGCTGATTGGCTGTTTGCTCCAGTCCTCCCTTCCTCCCTGCCCTCCCCCTTCCTCAGGATCTTCATCTCAGCTTCACTCCACACCTGCACCACCTTACCCTCTTCTCCTCTGCCCTGTCCCTCTCACCCTCTTTGCCCTCCCTTTTCTTTTCATTTAGCTGATCCCCTCCCAAGTATCACCCCATCCCCAAAAATGGTGGACCTAACATGACGGTTGCTGCCATCCCATTGTTCACTTTGCTTGTGTCCTATCCCTTCCCCACTCTGTGTCTATCTTGTCTTATTAGACAATATTGTTTCCTTATGCTCCTCCATCTACCTGTATCCAGCTGCTGGCTCTTGGTTTATACTTAGGTTGCAAGCTTTTGGGGCAGGGACTGTCTTTTTCTTGTGTGTTTGTACAGCACCTAGCACTGTGGGATCCTGGTCCATGACTGGAGCTCCTAGGCACTACAATAAAACAAATAAATAATAATAGGAACAAACTCTCACTTTTTTGTTAGTCTAGTAAATGGATATAATGGGCCAAATTCAGTCCTAGTGTCAGTAAAATGAAACCCTACTTGTTTCAGCAAAGTTAGAGTAGTTTACATAGAGGTTGAGGGTATTTTTTTACAGCAGGATACATAACAAGGGTTAGCTATCTCTCTGCAAAAATCCTAGTGGAGACAAGAGACTGTCATTTTTACTTCAAGCAACGTGAGGTCAACCACAGGTGGGAGATAAAATGTTGACCTTGATCTAACTACATCACGGTAAAAACTACCTGTGCCTCTCCACTAGGATGCTACAGTAAAACAGCTAACCTGCATTCGTTATCCCACGATTTAAAAAAAAAAAAAAAAACTTTTTTGATGAGGACATTTGGCTCAATGCCTCTAAAAGTACTGATAGGAAATACTGAGTCAGTGTTGAGATTACAAACCTGGCTTCACTTGCATTCAAGGTGATGGAATTTTTGCCCCTGGTTTCAGTGGGAACAGGATCAGACTGTAACTGCATATTAATATGAATCTGTGCAAAGTATCAGGACCATGGGATCAGGCCTGCAATCAGGGGTGAAAGTAATCCGGTACGGGCTGGTAGGGCATACCGGTAAAAAGTGGCTGCCGGTACTGGCCCGTACTCAGCTGATGTTAAAGCACTGCCATGGCAGTGCTTTTAGGTACCCTGGTTAAAGCACTGCTGTGGTAGTGCTTTAACATCATTGCCCCTTTTGCCCCCCCCCCACCCTGGGCTGCTGCCGGGGGTGGAAAAAGGGGCAGTTTCCCCGGGGCTGCAATTTAAAAGGGCCTGGGGCTCCGGCCGCCACTGCTGCTACCACAGCAGCAGCAGCCAGACCGCTGGGCCCTTTAAATTGCCACTGGAGCCCTGGGCGGCACAGGCCAGGCAGTGCGGATGGGCTGGCTGGGGGACACTGACCCCAACCCTGCCCCTTCCACCGAGGCCCTGTCCCTTCCGGGGGCCGGAGCCCGGTATGTATGGAATGTTACTTTCACCCCTGCCTGCAATTGACAAAAATACAGTAATCTTTTCCTTTTCTTTATTCCTAGTATCTTTAGCTCTCATAAATCTACAGTTGTTTTGGAACCTTTCTGCAAACTCTTGTGTCTATAAATGTGAGCCAAATTCTGTACTGATTTACATGCCTTGCCTCCTATACAAGTAGGAGCTTTTTCTCCCCCATTGCAAATTGGAAGAAATTGAAAACCCATGTAAGATTTTTTTTTTAAATATATAGGAAAAATCACAAACAACAGCTCAATTATATTCATTTTTCTACAAAATACCCTTAGGGTATGGACAATTAAGTCATAACATTCCAGCTGAAATTCAGACTGATGACAAATGGAAAATTTTAAATCTCTCTTATTGGCTCTCTAATATTTATAACGAGCTCATCTCTAGTGTTTTCTAATTCCAGACCTTCCTTAAGCAGGCAATATTTTGTTATACATGTTATGTAAAGTAGTATTTCAATGCTTTAGCTATGCATTTCCATTAATATTTTCACTAACTGGAAATTCACTCTTTCAGTAATTGGAAATTCATTTCTTTTGCTTATTTCAGGTCCTAAATCTACTGAACAGAAACCTGGAGTGCAGTTAGTCATATCCTATGAGAGCACCCACCTGACAATATTGTTGAAACATATGAGGAATATTGTAAGTCCTTTTGTTATAATTGAACTCTAACATAAGATTTTATGTTAGCAGAGTGCTGTGCTAACATTAATCCTCACAATGTCCTTGCAGATAAATACATTTTACAGTAGGTTGTGTGACAGTGCTTTTCATTTAACATATTTGATCTCTTTCAACCATGTTTGATGCCAGGGTGTGGTACAGAAACTAGCACCATTAGTTTCATGGCCAGTGATGATCTCCTACTGGCAATGCACAAAAGATTAGGTGTCCATAATGGCTCTTTGAGCTGCTTTAGATATAACTGATTCTGAGTTGTTATTGACTCCTGCCAGGAGTAGGTGGAGTCACATGACAGGGGCTCTGTCCCTTTCTTGGTAAAGTCCTAGCTGGAGAGAACTTGCTTATCTACCCCTAAAGTTCTTTCACGTGGGATTGTACAGGTATGTCAGCTCTCCTGTTTAACATATATGTGAAGTTCAGGAACATCATTTGCGATTGGACAAGGGGGCAGAGTGCCCTCGGGACTTTTCATAAGTCTATGTGCTCCATTCCCCTCCTCCCGCAAATTATAACCACATATAACCTTATATGCTGACAAAACTCTCCCCTGCGCCTCCCCCTGCCATTTTTTCTGAAGTGACTCCCTTGGTGAAGTTGCTAGAGGAAATACTGAGGTGGGTTAGGCTGCAATGTCATTGGTATGATGACAATGCTCAGCTCTACTCTCAGCAGACCTTGATGGTAAAATTATCTGCTTTCCTGTAGTCTGGCTGTGATAGGACTGGCAAGGCTCAGTTCAGACCAGACTCAGGTGATGCTGGTTGGCTTAGGGGATCTTGTGAGGGCAGTATGCATTAATTCAGCTAAAGTGGTATGTCTGCTCTTTGATATTAACAGCCTCCACAGGCTCTGGAATCCCCAACTGCTCTTTTCAGTCTCAGGTAATGGCCGTGGCTAGAAGACCCTTTCATTACCTTTGTTTAACTAGGAGATTGTGACATCTCTTCCATGCTATGGACCCAACTGTGTTCATTCATGCCTTTTTCACCTCCAGATTAGATTCCAATCACTCGCTCTAAATGCAACTCAGCCAAGCCTCAGCCAACACAAAATGAGACTGGTTGGCTGTATGAGTCATATGAAGCCTGCATATCCCCAAACTATTCTCTATAGACTCCCCAGACTTCTGATTTGCAATTCAGTGTATTCATTTTGATCTATAAAGTCCTAAAAGATTTGGGTCCTGAGAGACTGTCTTTCTCTTTCCATGCACCATCCTGAGAGTTGAGATTTCACAGGATACATCTGCTGATAGGTCCTATTTATATGAACGTTCTACACTATAGAAGATGCTTCCTGTGTTATTCAAATGGAACCCGTGCTTTTTACCTTTGGGGTACAGTATAAGGCCCTTTGGGGTGGGGAGCATCTCCTTCAGGCTGAGTAGCTGGTGAAGCGAATTTTGGTCAGAACATTATGCTCTTAGTGTTACTGTGTGTATTGTATTTTTTTCCACTGTACTTATGCTGAGAGGCTCCATGATATAGGGGGGTGTGTGTGTGTGTGTGTGTGTGTGTGTGTGTGTGTGTGTGTGTGTGTGTGTGTGATAAATCTGTGGTTGGGTAGGATGAATACTTGTATGTGTCAGATGTGGGAAAGTATAGTAGTAGTATGCAGTTTATAAGTGTAAGTTTTTCTGATGACTTTGTATGGATGGTTTGCATGGATTACAGGGGCAGCTTTAAGATTCTCAGAGGTGGCTGAACTCTGTGTGTCCATACTTTCAAATGTTTAGGCTTTTTAATGTATAATTAACTTAAAATGTCCTGGCCCTTGTAACTCTACAAAGTTCCATTTAAATTAGACCTTGGACGGGCCTGAGCAGCCATACTCAAGTGTTCCTGGACCAAGGGTTTGGTGACCTAGAAGTTCTTTATCCTATTAATAATCTCTTCAACCATCCAATCCCTTAGATCAATCTGTCTGCCTGACTCTTTTGGGGTTAAACAAGGATTTAAAAGTATACCAAGTTTATATTTTATTCAACACATATTAAATCCATTTCAGTTCTATTCAGTCTTTTTCAGTGTCTTACTACTTACAATATTTTTAGTGGTTCATCTGCACAGAAATTAATTTGCCACCTTGTTTTATTTCAAAATTTATAGGAAATACTTTTTGCACTGGTTCCCTCCCCCTTTAATTTATTCTTTAAAATAGAGGATGATGCTTTCAAATGTTTAAATAATTGTATTAGGCCAAATTCTTGCTTGGTGTAACTTCATTGAACTCACTGGAGTTTCAGTAGATGAATTTGAATCACTGAAGGAAACATTAATTACTATTTGTATTGTGGTAGATCCTCGAAGCTTCATTCAGGGATCAGGGCCACATTGTGCTAGGTCCTGTACACACACAAAATAAACAAGGCAGTCCTGCCCCAAAGAACTTATAGTCTAACTATATGATGAGAGACAACAGGGGGAGAAAAATAAACGGGTTGTGAAAGAACAAGGTACCTGTGAAACTACCATGTTTATAGCCATTGTCAAGTGTTGTGTGGGCTTCATGGCAGAGGTAGGCTTTAAGGAGGACAATGTAGTAGCTTTGCAGCTTTTTACAAGGAGCTTCTCCCGGGCATATGGGGTGGCACAGGAGAAAGCAGAGAAGTGTTTAAGGTATAGTTGGTCTGGTTTGTGGAAGGCTGGTTTTGTTAGCAAAGGTCAGGATTGACAGCTCTATAACTATATAATTTCAGTCCATGATGCATTATTTACCCACTTTTTGTAATACCTAGAAAGAAGGTTGGAGAAATAAAACCATGTATCTGATGCCCAATCTCTGATCTTAGGTCTTCTTCAAGATGTACCTGTTTCTCCCTAAAACAGGAAATATTTCAATCATCAGTGAAAGAAGTTCTTAAAGTCTTGCCTGAAAACAGTCTATTGAAATATACTTTGAAGAATAAAGTACAGAGTGAACTTGTTTAATAGATTTTAAGGCTAGAAGGGACCATTAATCTCACATGCATCCGACGAAGTGGGTATTCACCCACAAAAGCTCATGCTCCAAAACGTCTGTTAGTCTATAAGGTGCCACAGGACTCTTTGCTGCTAATCTCTGCTAAACTCCTGCTTTATCCAGGCCATAGTTTCACCAAAGGAATTCCTGCATCTTCCCCAACAACTTGACTAATAAGACAATTTGAGCAGCAATGCATGCAGAGAGTTGTAGAATTACTTGCAAAGGCTTATGCACATTTCAGCTTAAACACTATGGGTAAACAATGAGAAAGAAGTTCTGTTAAACTAGTGTTGACTGACATATTTAACGGTGCTACCAACCCTCATGATTTTATTGAAAGTCTCATGATCAGTAGTGTTTTTCTTGAATCCCTAGTATCATGTGAATACACCAGATTCTCAGCTTTGAATAATTAAAAAAGTAAGTTTATAGCCCTCATGGTAGCCAAGAAAAGCTTGAAAACATGACCCCTAAGGATGTGAAAGCCAGAAGATCCATGAAGAGTCAACATATTTTATTTTTGAAATCTCATGATTTTGTAAACCAATGATGATTTTTTGGGCCCTGACTCATGATATTTGAATGCTTCGAGTTGGCGATACTATATTAGTGCAGAGATGCAGTGAAGTTGGAAGGCTATAAACAAAGAGGTAAACCTTGGCAGAGGGAAGGAAACTAGAGAAGGGGATTGGGGAGTAGTGGGGAGGAGAGTGAGGGAGAAAGATAGATAGAGAGTGCCTCAGAGAGAGGGTAGGGCAGCATGACGACTGACAGAGTTCCTGACGCTGGAGAGGGAGACATAGGGCTTGTCTCCACTCACTGGTGCATCAACGCTGCGACAATCAATACACCAGCGTCTAGTGAAGACCAACTAAATCGACCACATATTGCTCTCCCGTCAACTCCAGTACTCCACCAGAATGAGAAGAGTAAGGGGAGTTGACAGGAGAGTGTCTCCCGTTGACATCGCGTAGTGTGGACCCTCCAGTAAGTAGATCTAAGCTATGTCGACTTGAGTTACGCTACTAATGTAACTCAAATTGTGTAGCTTAGATCAACTTTCCCCCATAGTGTAGACCTGCCCATAATGTTCAGGGAGAGGAAAGTTTGGTCTGGCATCTGAAACCTGGCAATCACTGTATGGAGGAAGAAAAAAACAAGACTCAGACTTTGGCTACACTTGCATTTCAAAGCGCTGCCGCGGCAGCGCTTTGAAGCGCTAAGTGTAATCAAAGCGCCAGCGCTGGGAGAAAACTCTCCCAGTGCTGTCCGTACTCCACTTCCCTGTGGGGAATAACGGACAGCGCTGGGAGCGTGGCTCCCAGCGCTGGGGCTTTGACTACACTGGCGCTTTGTAGCGCCGCAATTTGCAGCGCTGCAGAGGGTGTGTTTTCACACCCTGCTGCAGCGCTGCAAATTTGTAAGTGTAGCCAAGCCCTCAGAAAGCCAAGAGAGGGACCTGGCCCATTAGAAGTGGGTGTGGGATAGGGAGAAAAAGGGTGCTCTGTAAACATTGAAAGACAGACTAGGCACTGGAGGGGGGGAATCTTTAAAGCTCAGCACATGCAGTTGTAGCAGAGTAACTGTTGTTAATACTCAGCGTGACAAGGTGGGTGAGGTAATGCTAAGGGAAGTCTTTATGGCTAAATTAATCTAAATATTATCATGAAAATGCATCAAATTGGACTCTGGAAACTGACACCAAAGTGGGAAGGAATCAAATGTCCAGTGTGGGGATTTGACTAAGTTTCCCAGGTAAGTCAGGCTGCATCTCTCTGTCTAGTAGTCCTGTGCTACCAACACTGCCTCCGTGCAAGTGCAGGGAGCTGCAGCAGCTGCAAACACCTTAATGCTGCTGCCCTGTGCATTTGCCCCATGACAACTAAACCAGATGCACGTGTAGGCTACTGGATGCATTTCCCAGCCAGACATGAGGGGGAGTGGGGACAGCTTCTCAGACTTTTCTCTAGGCTCCAATTAGCAAAAGATGCCACTGATTGAATTGGCCTCGTTAGCACTACAAAAAGTAATTTTCCCTCTGTTGATATTCACTCCTTCTTGTCAACTGTTGAGAATAGGCCACTTCCACCTTGATTGAATTGGCCTAGTTAGCACTGTCCCTCCCCCCCCACACACACACACTTGGTAAGGCAACTCTCATCTTTTCATGTGCTGTAATATATATACTGCTTACTGTATTTTCCACTCCATGCATCTGATGAAGTGGATTTTAGCCCACAAAAGCTTATGCCCAAATAAATGTGTTAGTCTCTAAGGTGCCACAAGGACTCTTCATTGTTTTTGCTGATACAGACTAACATGGCTACCACTCTGAAACCTGTCACCCATCCTTAGTTCACTCCAGAACTTCCATCCATCCTTAGTTTATTCTAGACATTGGTGGGGAAGAGTCCCCGCCTGCCAAATGCCCCGCTCTCCATTTACCTGCCTGTTTTTAAAACATAAATGAAAACAAAATTGTCCCCAGATAGATTGTGAACAAGAAAAGTTTAAGTCAATGCAAATACATCCATATCCAGGCCCACAGGGATTGCTCGAACAGATCTTACATGTAGGGGAAGACAGTAAATCCTGGAGCATGGATTTGCACAGAGCTGGTGGGATAGCCAGGAACCAGGAATTAACCTAACAACTGCATCAGTGCTCAGTATACCTGTACATGTGCAGAGATCTGTGCCAGCTGAACCAACCCATTTCAGAAGTTCAGAAAAGATTTGTTCAATATTTTCCATTTTCCCCCCTCATGAACAGAGTATCCTAGCATGATATGGGAGCATTAGCTCAATGTTGACTCACAGAAAAGAATGCTGCCTATTGACCAGCACTACTTCCAGATATGTCCTGGTTTTCCCTGGGACAATAATCTAATAAGCAGCTAGATTGAGTCCTTATTTGAACCAAACTGTTGAACATTCTGAGGTTGGCCCATCACTGCTAGTGAACAGAATAAGGTGCCTGGGGAGAGAAAATTGATGGCAAAACGCATTGCCAAGTGATCTCGGCGTTTCTTGCCAATAAATGTAAAATGTTGTTCTAGTTCAGGAAAGCATGTGTGTCTGCTGAATTCTGAATCAATCTGTCTGGGGAAAAATGTATTTAAAGAAAAATAAACTTCTAAAATCTTTTACAATACAGCTCCAAACTTCCCTTTTTAAAAGCTCTGTTGGTTTCATGAAGCCTCAACCCTCTCTAGGCTTTTCCACTGCCAATGATTAATGATGCTGTGAAGGGTGATGTTTGAGTTGACAGATTAGTAATCAATTTAGGCTCACTCAGACATCCTCTTTGCCCTCCTGCCCTGTACCATCCATACTCATAGCAATCACTGCAAGAGAAGGGTAGGAGAAATGATGGATGAACTGGTTTGGGAAGGAAAGAGAGAACTAAACTTTCCTTAAACCACAATTCTATCCAATTTAAACCATGTAAAAGTTCCCAGGTGCAGTGCAGTAAGGACCTGATCCAAAAGCCCACTGAGGTCAATGAGCGGGGCACTAAATGGATATGTGGGCAGGGGGTGAGAATTCCTTCTTTCTTGTCCTATAGCAGTCAGCTCTTGTCCTTTTCCTCCTTGTCATTTTGATGTTCACACTTTATTAATAATAATATAAGAAGTGGCAGGACCAAAAGAAAAATATAGTTCTTGTCACTGAAGGGATTTTAGTCTGAGCCGCAATCCTGCATGGATGCAGCTGATTACAGGATTGGGGCCTAAAAGATAGAAACGAAGAAAATGGGATGCACCGTAGAAACTAGAGAGAATGACTTAATGGTCAGGGGAAATTTTGGGTTCATTTTTATTTTTCTTTCCACCTTTTTTTCCAAACTATCTACTCACTTCTTATGGATCTCATGGGAGATAGGCTGTCATGGTTCCTGGGTTCGCTGGACCTTTGACCCTTTACTCAGTCTTTCTATGGGCATCCCTTTCAAGTGACAGGGCAACACCTATACTTCTCTCAGAGTGGAATCCTGACTTTTAGAATGGGTCTCTAGGTTACAGCCCCCTGTTTACCAACCATGATTCCTCAGCACGAGCCTGTAACTAACTTACTGATAAACAAAACTAGAAGACAAAGAAGATGGATTGAAGCTCTACTGCTATAGACTTCCCTTCAGGAGCTGTGAACATTTCTCTGCAGAGCCTGCCTCTCTCTCTTCCCTAGGCTTCAGAGAGTGAGCCTTTAAAACCAGGCAAGCCTCTTTGTTCTATGTGTCCAGATTTGCTCCCCTTGCCGGAGCAAATCTGGGGCGGAGGGGTGAGGGGGGTGTTGTGCCCAGCTTGTACAGAGACAAAACGTCAAAGGCCTTGACACTTGTACTGTTTGTTAAGCACCATGACTAGGATAGCTAAACCATTTTAGTTCTTACAGATTGTCACAGGGTCACTCACCACACTGGCGCCTCCTGCTGGCCATTGCGGGAATTAGCTCTGGTCAGCAGGTGTGCCTTCCAGTGGTGGTGGCTCTCCCATCCTTGTCTCTGCCTGCAGACCCACTGCAATTCCAATCTCACTGCCTCTGCTTCATGGCACAGCCCTCCGGCCATGTCACAATCCGGGTTCCCCCATTCCAGGGGACTCCTGCTGCAACAGTCTAGCCATTCCTTGCAGCGGTTTGGTAGTCCACAGCCTGGCTGCTTCTTCAGCGGCGAGTGTGTGTGTGTGGGAGGGGAAACCTGGGCCCACCCACTACTCTGGGTCCCAGCCCAGGGACCCTGTAAACAACAGCTTCCCGCTTCCCCTCCTTTCTTTCTCCACCAGTCTGTCTCAATTCCCTGGGCAACTTTCCCACAGCCCCAGCACCTTTGGCTCCTGCCTCTGGCTTCTTCATCCTCTTCCCAGGGCCTCGGGCCTGAAAGTCCTAGCAGCCCTGTTCATGGAGCTAGTCTCTGCAGCCCTCTAGGAAGCCAGTCCCCTCCCTTGGGCTTCCTGCAGCAAACTCCCTTGCTGTGGCTTACAGCTTCCTTTTTTATGGGCTGGCTGGGCCCTGATTGGCTGGTCCAGCCACCGCCCTAATTGGCTGCAGCCACTGCCGTAATTGGCTGTTTCCTTGCAGCCCTCCAGGCTGGGTTTTAACCCTTTCAGGGCCAGTGCAAGGCAGACACCCTGTCACACATACCCAAGCTGCCAAAGACTGATTTAAACCTTAGTTATCCTTTAACAAGAAACCCAACAGCAAGCAAGCAGAGGTCACATATCTATAATATTTTATGCCTAATATCTCCCATTTTTCATCACAGAGGCACTTGAATGAAAAAAGTGTGGTGGATTGGCCAACTGGAATAGGGAGGGAGTGCCATGCATAGGAGGCAGAATGGCAAAATGTTCAAAGATGGCTGTGGGAAATGAATGTGGGTGGGTGGATTTTAGAGCTGAACAAAAGCCTTGTAGAGAGACAAGTGTTGGTGACAGAATGAGACCAGTAGTTTGGAAGGAGGGGTTATAATAGTTCCAACTGTGGTTTTCTCTAGACTGCCAGGGTAACATAGGAGAAAAGCCAAGACACATGAAAATAATATTCTTGCTCTGATGCACATTTACAGAGAAGTTGACTTTTTTCAGAATGGCGGTTTAGAGGATGCTTGTACTTTAAAATGAGCTTGGATAGGAGCACTTTTCTTTGGGCTGAAAATTGGCTGAAGGGCTATAAACAGAGGGAAACGTTGAACAGCAATGTTTCAAGTTGAGGAGGAGGTTGTCTATTGTGGCACCACAGAGATTGGTGTTAGGTCCCAATTTATTTAATAGAGCTGGTCAGAGGTATTGACAAATATATCATTCAGTTAATTGTACTGTTATTGACAAATGTCTTATTAATCAAATATTTTGGGCAGTACAGGCCCAGCTTTATTATTTGAATGCTATTTTGAATAAATCGTTCACTGAACAGTAATACCAAGATATCTAAAGATATCTAGACAGAAACTCACGCAATCAGAATCTCTTTGGACAAATGATTACTTTCCCATTACTACACATGGAAAATATTGATCCCAGGCACACACATTAATGAGATGCAGAAATATCGATAACAGTATAACTTGGAACTCTTTTGTTATGAACTCAAGTGTCAAACTGTTTTATTTAGAAAAGAAGATGTTTCAATCAATACTAAGTAGAAGCTGCCCTTAAATATTTTAAAAAGTAAAGTATATAATAAAAAATAGAATGTTTCAACGGTATCATAGAATCATAGGACTGGAAGGGACCTCGAGAGGTCATCTAGTCCAGTCCCCTGCACTCATGACAGGACTAAATATTATGTAGACCATCCCTGACAGGTATTTGTTTAACCTGCTGTTAAAAATCTCCAATGATGGAGATTCCATAACCTCCCTAGGCAATTTATTCCAGTGCTTAACCACCCTGACAGGAAGTTTTTCCTAACGTCTATCCTAAACCCCCGTTCCTGCAATTTAAGCCCATTGCTTCTTGTCCTGTCCTCAGAGGTTAAGAAGAACATTTTTTCTCCCTCCTCTTTGTAAGAACCTTTTATGTACTTGAAAACTGTTTTCATGTCCCCCCTCAGTCTTCTCTTTTCCAGACTAAACAAACCCAATTGTTCCTATGAAGTGGGATAGTTTGCTCCTGTGCCCTTAATAATGTCTCTTTGAAAAACTGCCAACTGTCTTCAATTGTTTTTCCCCTTAGACTTGCTTTCCATGGGATCTTCCTACCAACTTCCTGAGTTTGCTAAAGTCTGCCTTCTTGAAATCCATTGTCTTCATTTTACTGTTCTCCCTCCTGCCATTCCTTAGAATCATGAACTCTACCATTTCATGATCACTTTCACTCAAGCTGCCTTCCACTTTCAAATTTTCAACCAGGTTCCTCCCTAATTGTCAAAATCAAATCTAGAACAGCCTCTCCCCTAGTTGCTTTCTCCACCTTCTGAAATAAAAAATTGTCTCCGATACATTCCAAGAACTTGTTGAATATTCTGTGCCCTGATGTGTTATTTTCACAACAGATGTCAGTAGTTGAAGTCCCCCATCACCATCAAGTCCTGTGCTTTAGATGATTTTATTAACTGTTTAAAAAAAAGCCTCATCCACTTCTTCTTCTTCCTAGTTAGGTGGGCTGTAGTAGACCCCTACCATGACATCACCCATGTATTTTTACCCCTTTTATCTTACCCAGAGACTTTCAACAAGTCTTTCTCCTATTTCCATCTCAACCTCAGTCCAAGTGAATACATTTGTCTTGTCATGAAATAATGTAAAAATAATATAAAAATAAACCCCCATAAAATTCAAAACAGAAACTGCAATTTTTTTTTCAAAAATTTCATTTAAAAATATTTTTCTTGGAAATTTTTGTTGAAATGCACGTTTTTAAATATTTTCTGTTGAAAAAACATTTGGACAATTTTTTTTTTCAATTAGCTCTAGATCTAAGCACTACATTAGCAGAAAGATGCTGAAAAACTGGAGGGAACTAAGAGTCAATGATCAGTAGGGCTACAGGGACTGATTTATGAAAAGTGATTTTAGTAGCTAAATGTAACTTGGTTAAAAATTGACTAATGGGCACAAAAGTTTGCAAGTACTTTGAAGGCAGCAAACAGTAGGGATTGAGAGGAAGTATTCAGGGTGTTAAATAGAGCATAACTAGCAGTGGTCAGATGTAATTAAAGAAAGGAAACTTTCGGCCTCATCTCACAGAATGCTTACTCATAGTGAGTGGTATCAGGCTGTGGAATAGACTACAAAACAAAGTGAAGGAATCTCCATCATTTGAGACATTTAAAAGTAGTTTGGACAAGGTAGCTATGGACTAATGTACTAATTTATTAATTAACAAAACTAGAAGGTCGGTTAAAGGCCCAAATAAAGCTCCTGCTGCTGCTGCTTGTGTTGTGTTTTTATATTCAGTTTCCATCTGTGCTCAGACATGGAAAAAAAGAGAATATCTATGTGACCATAAGACAGAAATAAAACAGCAGCATTTGTCAGTGCTATCTGTTCTCAGAAACTGATTTTCTTTTACTCCATCTGATGGTCAGTGACAGTATAAATCTTCTGTGAGCTGAAAAGAAACGTGAAACAGTATTGTTTTCTTTGATGTTTTTTCTTTCATTGTGTTCTGTTCAAGGGAGAGGGAATAGTAGAATCTGTAGGTGTGTGTGCGCTCACAAATGTACGTACTGTAGACTAATACCCCAATCTAGACAAAATCTACCTCAATGAGTCCCTTGGACTCTCTAGCTCTGGAAGCTGGACACTGTTCTGAGTGGTAAAGGAATGTCCCACTGCACAACAATAATACATGGTAGGGGGAAAGCAGGTTACCTTCTTCACAGGCTTCTAAAACAAAAATTTTAGAGAACTGTCCACCAAACCTTTGAGTCTTCACCCTCATCCTACTCCCCACATCAAGACCAAGGATTAGGACCTTTCCTCCTGATAGTCATCAGTTCACCCATTAACCCATTAAGAACATAAGAACGGCCATACTGGGTCAGACCAAAGGTCCATCTAGCCCAGTATCCTGCCAATGCCAGGTGCCCCAGAGGGAATGACCAGAACAGGTAACCATCAAGTGATCCATCCCCTGTCGCCCATTCACCGCTTTTGGCAAAGAGAGGCTAGCACCACTATCCCTGCCCAACCTGGCTAATAGCCATTGATGGACTATCCTCCATGAACTTATCTACTTCTTTTTTGAATCCTGTTATAGTCTTGGCCTTCACAAAATCCTCAGGTAAGGAGTTCCACAAGTTGACTGCGCTGCATGAAGAAGAACTTCCTTTTATTTGTTTTAAACCTGCTGCCTATTAATTTCATTTGGTGACCCCTAGTTCTTGTATTATGGGAATAAGTAAATAACTTTTCCTTATCCACTTTCTCAACATCACTCATGATTTTATATACCTCTATCATATCCCCCCTTAGTCTTCTCTTTTCCATTTATATAGAGGCAATATAATATTTTCTGTCCTATTATGTATCCCTTTCTTAATGATTCCCAACATTCTGTTTGCTTTTTTGACTGCTGCTGCACATTGAGTGGATGTTTTCAGAGAATGATCCACAATGACTCCAAGATCTCTTTCTTGAGTGGTAATAGCTAATTTAGACGCCATCATTTAATATGTATAGTTGGGATTATGTTTTCCAATGTGCATTACTTCGCATTTATCAACATTGAATTTCATCTGCCATTTTGTTGCCCAGTCACCCAGTTTTTCAGAGATCCTTTTGTAGCTCTTTGCAGACAGCCTGGGTCTCAACTATCTTTAGTAGTTCTGTACCATCTGCAAATTTTGCCAGCTCACTGTTTACCCCTTTTCCCAGATCATTTATGAATATGTTGAATAGGACAGGGCTCAGTACAGACCCCTGGGGGGCACCACTATTTACCTCTCTCCATTCTGAAAACTGACCATTTATTCCTGCCCTTTTTTCCTATCTTTTAACCAGTTACCAATCCATGAGAGTACCTTCCCTCTTATCTCATGACAGCTTACTTTGCTTAAGAGCCTTTGGTGAGGGACCTTGGCAAAGGCTTTCTGAAAATCTAAGTACACTATATCCATGGGATCCCCCTTGTCCACATGCTTGGTGACCACTCAAAGAATTCTAGTAGATTGGTGAGGCATACAAAAACCATGTTGATTCTTCCCCAACAAATTATGTTCATCTGTGTGTCTTGACAATTTTGTTCTCTACTGTAGTTTCAACCAGTTTGCTTGGTACTGAAGTCAGGTTTACTGGACTGTAATTGCTGGGATCACTTCTGGAGTCCCTTTTAAAAATTGGCGTCACATTAGCTATCCTCCAATCATTTGGTACAGAAGCTGATTTAAATGATAGGTTACAGACTACAATTAGTAATTCTGCAATTATCAGAGGGGTAGCCGTGTTAGTCTGGTTTTGTAGAAGCAGCAAAGAATCCTGTGGCACCTTATAGACTAACAGACTTTTTGCAGCATGAGCTTTCGTGGGTGAATACCCACTTCTTCGGATGCAAGCAGTGGAAATTCTGCAATTTCACTTTTGAGTTCCTTCAGAACTCTTGGGTGAATGCCATTTGGTCCTGGTGACTTACTACTGTTTAGTTTATCATTTTTTTCCAAAACCTCCTCTAATGACACCTCAATCTGGGACAGTTCTTCAGATTTGTCACCTAAAAAGAATATCTCAGCTTTGGGAATCTCCCTAACATCCTCAGCCATGAAGACCGATGCACAGAATTCATGTAGTTTCTCCGCAATGGCCTTATCATCTTTGAGTGCTCCTTTAGCATCTCAATCGTCCAGTGGCCCCACTGGTTGTTTAGCAGGCTTCCTGCTTCTGATGTACTTTAAAAAAAAATTTGAGTCTTTGTCTAGCTGTTCTTCAGATTCTTGTTTGGCCTTCCTAATTATATTTTTACACTTCATTTGCCAGAATTTATGCTCCTTTCTATTTTCCTCACTAGGATTTTACTTCCACTTTTTAAAGGATGCCTTTTTGCCTCTCACTGCTTCTATTACTTTGTTGTTTAGCCACGGTGGCACTTTTTTTGGTTCTCTTACTGTGTTTTTGTAATTTGAGGTATACATTTAAGTTGAGCCTCTCTTATGGTGTCTTTAAAAAGTTTCCATGCAGCTTGAAGGGATTTCACTTTTTGCGCTGTACCTTTTAATTTTAATTGCTCTGTTTAACTTCCTAATTTTTGTGAAGTCCCCCTCTCTGAAATTAAATGCTACAATATTGGGCTCCTGTGGTGTTTTTCCCACCACAGGGATGTTAAATTTAATTTTATTATGGTCACTATTACCAAGCGGTCCAGCTATAGTCACCTCTTGGACCAGATCCTGTGCTCCAGTTAGGACTAAATCAAGAATTGTTCTCCTCTTGTGGGTTCCAGAACTATCTGCTACAAGAAGTAGTCATTGAAGGTGTCAAGAAACTTTATCTCTGCATCCTGTCCTGAGGTGATATGTACCCAGTCAATATGGGGATAGTTGAAATCCCCCATTATTATTGAGTTTTTTATTTTAACAGCCTCTCTAATCTCCCTGAGCATTTCACTGTCACCATCCTGGTCAGGTGGTTGGTAATATATTCCTACTGCTATATTCTTTTTATTACAGCATGGAATTACTATCCATAGAGATTCTATGGTACAGTTTGGTTCATTTAAATTTTTTACTTCATTTGATTCTACGCTTTCTTTCACATGTAGTGCCACTCCCCCACCAGCACGACCTATTCTGTCCTTCCGATATATTTTGTATCCTGGTATTACTGTGCCCCATTGATTATCCTCATTCCACCAAGTTTTTGTGATGCCTATTATATAAATATCCTCATTTAATATGAGGCACTCTAGTTCACCCATCTTAATATTTAGACTTCTAACATTGGTATATAAGCACTTTAAAAACTTGTCACTTTTTAGCTGTATGCCATTACATAATGTAATTGAATGGGACTTTTTTTATTTAACTGTTTCTCATCAGATCCTACCTGTATTTTATCATTGCTGACCAAAAGAAGGTTTCCATATTAGTATAGGATCTAGTCCTGTTTTGTTTCATTGCTGTGAATGAGGGGTGTTTAATAGACCTCAAAATTAGCACAATGCAGCAGGGGATTCAGGCATAGGTGCAACCACTGGAAAGAAGAAGCAGGAACATTTTTTTCTCCTTCTCCCTCCCATTTTTAATATACTACATATTCCTCTTCAGTGCAGCTGTAAATGTAATGTATTTTCACTCCTGGTCCCTGTGACAGCTATAGAAATTTTCTGCAATTGTAGGAAATTGTCTTCCCTCTTCTTTGGGAGATCTTATTGAATTAAGTTTAAGTATCTTTGGAGTCCATTGGATTAAATGAATGGTTTGTGTATTATTGTGGGCCAAGATTGTATGTAACCTCTCATGAGGGGAGATGTGACAGATGTGAAACCAGATGGCGGGGGTTCAAAGGGCTCTGTTCAACAATATGCCAGAGATAAATGGAATTTTGGAACAAAAAAGTGTGAAGTGATTTTCCTGGGGCTATCCTAGGAGGAGGTGAATGCAAATTCCTCACCTCTGGTAATGCAAAAACCCAGCCTTCTGAAGCTATGCCTTGAGGAGTGAGCCATTGTCTACTGATCACCAGTTACATCAGGCCAAGATTAAAGGCCCAAGTTGTATAAAGGGAAGACTGAACTATTCATGGTTGTTCTCGTTCTGAGTCTGAGACAGTTATGAACTTGGGAAAATACAGGTGCAGTTTCCCTGAACTGTGACACCAGCCCACCCCGCCCCACCTCGCCATCCACCCACCCATGTGTGCGTGGGCCCACTTACCATATTGCTTAATGGTATCTTTATTACACAGGGTCTAAGTGTGAAGTCTGCTTTCTAGCTCAATTTGGTTTGCCCCAATCTAGGATAATGCCCCTGTTTTGCCAGTAAAGCTGTGTCCACACTAGTATAATGGTATAGCTATACGAACAAAGCTTTGCAAGTGTAGGTCTGACCTGTATCTACGTGTGGATGAGAGTGTTGAAACTGTCTGATGCCCTCTGTCAGACTAATGCACACAGCACATAAATCATATTTTGGGATACAAATCAGTAATATGACAGTGCACCCCATGTTCATCAGAGTTGGAATACAAAGGCAACAGGAGTTTTGCTCTCCCACCACCATCCCCACCACCAATTTTCCAAAGAAGAAGGTACATCTGCTAAGAGAATTGCTTTCAGAATTCCAGTGCTGGATCAAGCCAGCCCTCACCTCTCAGTCATGCAGCCCCAAAGCAACAGCAATCTTATCGTTTTCCTGCTCTCATTTGGGACTGGCATTCCCCACTCCCTGTGCTGCTCAAGCAAGTGAAAATGTCTGTGCCACTGACCTTCATCACTATGGGTGCCTTCTCTCTTTATTCATGAAAGGAAAAAAAAAGCAATTAAATTGCTAGTAACATAGGCATCGACTTCCCCTCTTTCCCATGGGTGCTCGACCCCCCTCTACCCCAGCTTGCCCCCACTCCACCCCTTCCATGAGGCCTTGCCCCACCCCCATTCCAACCCCTTCCCCAAAGTCCCTGCCCCAACTCCTCCCCCTCCCTGCCTCTATTCCAACTCCTTCCCCAAATCCCTTCCCCGGCCCTGCCTTTTCCCTGCCCGCTCCCCTGAGCACACCATGTTCCCGCTCTCCTCCCCTCCCCCGGAGCGTGCTAAAGCTGCCAAACAGCTCTTTGGTGGCGGCTGGGTGGGAAGCGCTAGGAGGTAGGCGGAGGAGCAGAGATGTGGCGCGCTCAGGGGAGGAGGAGGTTGGGTGGGGGTGAGGGGAGCTTGGCTGCTGGTGGGTGCAGAGCACCCCCTGATTTTTCCCCATTTCACTTTTTCCACGGAGTCGGCGCCTATGGCTAGCAATCATGAGGAGGGAAAGAAATTTACAGGCAGAAAAGAAAAGAAAAGGGTTAAATGATCATAGGGAGCAAAGAGAAAACAATGAAATGTGTTTAAAGTTTTATAGAAGAAAGCAGCAGTTAGTGAGAAAATACTTCATTTTGTGCAGTTAGCTACCATTGTTTTGGTTAGTACCTTAACAAATGTTTACTTTATGCTCTAAGATCCACCATGGAAATATAATGGATTATTATTCTAATTATCATTTACTATAGTAGTTACTTTAAAAGTGATTTTCTTTCAAATATTTCAATTACATAATTTGAAATGATTTTATCATTTATTTTGCTAAGCGTATTTACTGAACCATGATTTTAAATTCACAGGAAGGAGAAAATTTAGTGGCAGAGAGGAGCGGGAGGCACATGGTGCACTGAGATGTTCGAATCTAAAAAAATAATCATACCATGGGCCTGGAGCGTCCTTATTAAATAAGAACACAACCTCTAGTTTGCACAGCTCTGCTATCATTTTATCCTCCAGGTCTATAAGCCTTATTAATCCATTTCTTGAAAGAACGTCTTGTTTTTTAATACCATTGTTGAGGTACTGATTTTCTTTTTTTTAGGGCTCTAAATTTAGAATTAGCTCAGACGATGCTATCTTTTCAAAAGTGAAGGAATATTTGTTTGTTGTTAAGCTGCATTTGATGGAGACAGGCTTTAACTTTTCCCAGAAACACTAATTTAAGTTGCATATAAATTGTGCTTTGTTACTAAGAAAAATTAAATGGCCTGTGTATTTAATACTTCTGATGGAGCCTCTGCATTTATCACTAGCATTTATTTTAATGAGGATTCAGATAATGTTTTTTCTGATGACTTGGGTGTTTTGACTGATTTCCTCAGTGGATTTTCCTTTTCCTCCATTCATGGATTATAATCAAGTTTCCTTCATGTCTGCATTTAGAATACAACTATGTTGTTACGGGGGCTGTGAAAACTGTGTGTATCTATTTACCATAATTGTATTTTAACATGCTTATTATTTAGTCGTCATTCTTTCATTATTAAAAACTTTAATGGCCATAAGCATCTTTCATTTATGAAGGGAAGAAGGCAGTTGAGACTTGAAGATGTCCAGACATTTTTACTGGGGGATGGAAAGCAGAAGAAAGGAAGTTATTTATAGAGGAGGGAAGGCAGTGGTTGTGAATGGACGTTATCTGTGTGTGTGTGTGTGCGGGGGGAGGTTAAGGATTGAAAAATGTGAGATGGAGTCTTTTCTGGAGAAAGAACAGCAGCTGAACCCAGAAGAAGTTCAGGAGCTACCAGAGTGTTTCATCCAGGGATGGAAGGCAGCAGGAATGCCAGGAGAAGGAGCATCAACAGCTTTTAGGCCAGGGCCAAAAACTTGAGTGAGCTTTGAGGAATGACTGCCAGAAGGAAATATTTCATTTGGGACGAGGTGCTGTCTAACAAAGATAAAATTTCCGCAAAGTATCTAGCTGTTACTTTCACAAATTTTCCCTTCAGACTCACATGCTAAAGAGACTCAGGAGTCATACTGTCAGGCTGAATTTCAGTGCTTTAAATATGCCAGGTTTAGAAGAAACCCTTATGGCTTTCTTAGTGTCAAAGAAAATTCCATCATAAAGGAGAGTTAGGTAGTCAGTAAGGGGAAATGAGTGGTTAACAAAATGCAATTTTTGTAGAAAATTTCATTTCTTCTCTCTTTTCCCAAAATATAACTAGTGTATTTAATATTGAATTACACAAATCCATAACCTGTCTAGGTGGATTTCTGTAAGTACATATCAAATACTACTTTTGGTTTTGGAAATCTAACGTGAAATGAATTATGGAATTTTGCTACAGAGGGTATATTCTGTGAGACACATTTTTAATACTAAATTAGGGATATTAAAAGACGTGCCTCTTTCCATTGACTGGGACCCAAAGTTTACCAACTTTCTCTGCACAAAACTTGAATGTTCTTGCAATTCTGTATCTTAGATTGTGCCTTGTATGGTAATGTTTTTTATACTGTTGCTCCATTATCATCTTCCCTATCAGCAACTTTGCAGCAGTGCATGACATTTTAGAAACTGCTATGAAGACACCCAACATTAAAAATCAAACTGGAAGTGTTTGGTGCCTATGGAGGCTCCAGTGGATTACGAATAGTGGATCTGGAATGTTGTTTATTCTCTCTTTGTAACATTTCTATCATCCCCTTTGTGGTTTTAGGAAAAACTGACATATCAAAAGAAGGCTGGTGACTGTTTTTCAGGATTCTGCTTATTTTAGAGCTTGCTGTGATATATAAACTAGATGGAATTTTTTCAACGTGTACAGAACTTTTTGGTCAATTTCTTCAGCACATTGGCTTCTCGGCGGCATTTCGGCGGCTGCTTGTCCAGCGGCCGCGCTCCCCGGCGGCATTTCGGCGGCTAGTCATTCGGCATCCTCCACACTGAAAGGTTGGGGACCACTGCTATAGATCATTCTCTCTTTGGCCCTATGAATATTTAAGTACATTCAACAGGAAAGATCTGAGAGCAGTATAGCCTATACTTGGTGGAACTGTTTCAACAGAGAGACTGATAGCCTACAGCCTGGTGGTTAGGGCACTTATTTGGTACAGGGGAGGTTTCCATTCAAGTCTCTTCTCCTGAGTGGGGATTTGAATCTGGTCTTGCACATTCCAGGCAAATGCCCTAACCACTGGACTAAGAGTTGTAAAAGTGGAATGCTTTCTCTGTCTCATGCCTATTTATGTCAATTCAGCAGCTGAAGCTACTGTAGAACATGATATCTCACTGACTACAGCGTTTTTCACCATGATCATGTGACATGTGCGATCTGTGAGTGCTGACTCTTCATTTCTGGGTGGGATTCAAGATGCTGCTTTTGACTTGAGCTGGACCCCCTTCCCAGCTGAAAAGAGAGGGAGCTGCTGTCAGAGCATTCTCCATGAGGGACTCTGAATTTTGGAATCCACTCTCCCTTTTCGTCTGAACTATGTTGACCCTTCAGGGCATGCTGAAAAGCTCATCTCTTTTTCCTAGCAGAGGAAAGGGGGGGGGGTGAGGATTTGTGCACCTTGGACTGATGTTTAAGGCCAGATTGGTTTGTTCCTGCCCAGTTTGGGGGAGACTGCTGAGTTTACTTTTGTGGGTGCTAATATGATTGGATTTTTAATATATGACGACAGGTCCAAAAGCCTTGGAGAGGGGCTTTTCAATGGATTGTATGACTCCTAATACTGTGTTAATTTAACAATGCAGTGCTGTGTCCTATAAAATTGTCTGTTAGCCTCAATGCCCTGGTGAAGTTCCTATTTGCATAATTGCATCCTGCCTATCTAAATTCCTTATGTATTTAAAATTGACTATAGTCTTTTTCACTTCTGTCCTAAACTCTTGGTGGGGAAAGGAGGGGTGGAGGAGATGTAGATGATTTGTATAATGCCAGCAGTGTGCTATTAAACAGTAGTAACAACATTAGCCATAGTCACATTAAGCTGTATGGTTGGACCAAATCGTATACTGTGAGAGATCACTTCAAGTAACAAACAAACAAAAGTCTTTGTGTCATCAGCTTAATTGTTATATCAATGCACGCACATATGCATCTATGCATCTTCCCATCTATATAGATGTTATTTATTGCTGGGATGCCTGTAGTATCTCCAGTTCAAAGATATGTTCTTCTTCGAGTGATTGCTCAGGGGTATTCCACAGTAGGTGTGCATGCTCACCACGTGCACCGGTGCCGGAAGTTTTTCCCTTAGCAGTACCCGTACGGGGGGAGCACCGCTGCGAACCCTGGAGCGGAGCTTCTATATCGCGCTATAAGGGGAGCCGTGCACTCTCCCCACCCTCAGTTCCTTCTTGCCGCCAGTGAAGGGGCACCTTCGCGGAAAGGTGGTCAGAGTCCTCATGGACAATACGGCTGTGATGTATTACATCAACAGACAGGGAGAAACACGCTCCTCGACCCTATGCCTGGAAGCCCTGAGCCTGTGGGAGTTCTGTATAGTCCACGATATCTCCCTGCGAGCCTTCCACCTACCCGGCATCCACAATGTGCGACCTGGTCACCTCAGCAGGGTTTTTTTTCACCAGTACGAGTGGTTACTCCACTGGGAGGTCCTCCTACAGCTCTTCCAGGAGTGGGGAGTTCCCCGGGTCAACCTCTTTGCAACCGACCAGAACCAACACCGCCCCCAGTTCCACTCCCGGGGAGGGGCGGGAAGGGGGGCGATCTCAGACGCTTTCCTCCTTCAGTGGTCGGGCCAACTTTTCTATGCCTTCCCTCCTTTCCTCCTAATAGGCAAAGTCCTGCAAAAAGTAAAAGCAGACAGGACACAGGTCATCCTCATAGCCCCGGATTAGGCCCGTCAACACTGTTATGGGACCCTGCTGCAACTCCTAGCATCTCCCCCACAGAGGCTGCCACTTTGCCTGGATCTCCTCTCCCAGGAAGGGGGATGCCTCCTCCAGCCCAACCTGGCTACGCTTCACCTGACAGCGTGGTTGCTCCGTGGTTAGATGAGGAGGAGGGGAGGTGTTCAGAGAATGTCAAATGAGTTCTGTTGGAAAGTAGAAAGCTGTCCACACGATGGACATACCTGGCCAAATGGTCCAGGTTCTCTAGGTGGGCGAGGGAGCAAGGAACCTCCCCATCGTCCGCATCGCTCCAACTTATTCTTGAATACCTCCCAAGGGCTAGCTCCTGCCTCCGTCAGGGTGCATTTGGCAGCCATATCGGCCTTCCACCCGCTGGTACAGGGCCACTCAGTCTTTTCCCACAATATGACCTTCCGCTTTCTAAAGGGCCTGGATCGTTCATTCCCATATGCTAGGTCCCCCATGCCACAATGGGATCTAAACTTAGTGTTATCCTGCCTCACGGGTCCTCCCTTTGAGCTCTTGGCCACATGTTCCTGGTCTCACCTGTCATGGAAGGTAGCATTCCTTGTTGCTATCACATCAGCCCGACGTGTCTCGGAGCATAGGGCCTTGACCTCGGATCACCCGTATATGGTCTTCTACAAGGATAAGATCCAGCTTCGCCCACAACCTGCTTTTCTCCCGAAGGTGGTCTCCGCCTTCCATATGGATCAGGACATTTTCCTACCAGTACTCTGTCCTAAGCCCAACTCCTCCAACGAGGGGCGCCGCCTACACACACTAGATGTGCATAGGGCGCTGGCTTTTTACCTGGACCAAACCAGGCCGTTCTGGAAATCCTGACAGCTGTTTGTTGAGATGGCCGAATGGATGAGGGAACAACCAATTTCCACCCAGCGCCTTTCCCGCTGGATTACCTCGTGCATACACACGTGTTATGACTTGGCTGGGGTTCCCCTGCCACCTATCATTAAGGCACATTCTATGAGAGCTCAAGCCTCGTCGGCCGCCTATGTAGCTCACATCCCCATTCAGGACATATGTAGAGCTGCCATGTGGTCCTCTGTCCACACCTTTTCATCACACTACGCGATCGTGTCCCAAACACGGGATGACGCTGGGTTTGGTAGGGCGGTACTGTGTCCCAGAAACCCTTAAACTCCTACCCACCTCTATCAGATATAGCTTGGAGTCACCTACTGCGGAATACACATGAGCAATCACTCAAAGAAGAAAGGACAGTTACCTGCTCTGTAACTGGGGTTCTTCGAGATGTGTTGCTCAGGTGTATTCCACA
Source organism: Mauremys mutica (assembly GCF_020497125.1). Taxonomy (NCBI): domain Eukaryota; kingdom Metazoa; phylum Chordata; order Testudines; family Geoemydidae; genus Mauremys; species Mauremys mutica. The sequence goes on from NC_059072.1 coordinate 117,456,761, forward strand.
TCCCTCCCTCCTTCCCCTCTGTTGGAGTTGTCTGGCAAGAAGGAACTGAGGGTGGGGGGAGCGCGCGGCTCCCCTTATAGCGTGATAGAGAGGCGCCACTCCAGGGGTTGCAGCGGTACTCCCCCCGTATGGGTACTGCTAAGGGAAAAACTTCCGGCACCGGAATACACCTGAGCAACACATCTCGAAGAACGCCAGTTATGGAACAGGTAACTGTCCTCTGTTATTGCAGGAAAACCTAACATTTCTGGTCCCACATTGTGAATTATCCAAATCTGAGCAACTACTTTGTAATGGGTCAAGTGAAGCTGAAGTGAGGAATATAGATATGATTGTGCAGCCAAAATAACACTCTGAGCCCATCCACTCAGAAAATCCTTTTATTTGTTAGTTTACATGGAGTTTCACTTCACTTTCTGTCCATGGATACCCACCTCCTTCTGGTGCTTGCAAACTGGCCAGTATGCTTTCTTTCTAAAAGCCTAAAAACACGCTCAAAATTGCTGATATTTTGTAAAACACCTGTGATGGTACGTTACATGTTGTGCTGTCTAATTGCATGTTGTGTTGTCAGCATTTTGATGGCCCCTGGTTTGGGAGATCCTACATGAGAAATGCAGGCACTGCTATGCACGAGCATAAGCTAACACTAACTGACCCAGAAGAAACTTTCCCCCTATTCCACAATTGTTAACTTGTGGATTTCTTGCATCTTCCTGTAAAACACCTAGTAGGGGCTTCAGAGACAGGATTCTGAGCTAGATGGATCACTGACCTGATTTGGTTCCTATATTCATAGGTCACTGAGAACAACTAATGATCATCTCTCCTCACAACTAATGATCCCTTCACAAAATAGACCAGGCCCTCTCCCAGCTAACAAACCATAACTATTTGCAATCTCCATCTCCTTTTCTAAGGACCAATTTTCTAAAGGGACAAAAGAGAGTTCCCAGCTGTGTGGAGGTGGGAGTGGGAGAGAGAGAGACTTTATATAAGTATCCCTTCCTGCCCATATTGTTGCTGAAAATGCTCCTGGATCTTCTGTGTTAGCATCCTCTATGAAACACCCTTAAAAACCATCAATTGTCCCCATATCAACACTGGAACTGGCTCATTTTTTATGGGTTAAAGTCAATAGAAGATGTCTGGCTAAACTCCAGTTTCTGTGCATTGCTGTGAAAAATGTAAGGGCTACCTTGCATACCAGTTTCACATAAGTTAAAGTGGATTGTTGGTCTAGGTTTCTTCCACTAAAAGTATTAAATGTGGAGAATTTTATTTTGTTTTTATTTTTTCATTTACTTTTCCCAACACAATATGAGGTTGAATTCAATGTATTTCTGTTGTTTACATTGGTTAGTACTCCATTTTATACCAATAAAACTTGATGAATGTAATAAGTGTCCTAATGTCTGCTTTAAGTCCAGATTTAATTTGGTACCTCTCTATTTGTTTTCCTTGATAGAAACACAGACATTCATATTTATAACCCTTTTGTTCTACAGCATCTCCCAGATGGCTCTGCCCCAACTGCACATGCTGAATTTTATCTTTTACCAGATCCTGATGAAGTCAGCAGAAGGAAGACGAAAGCAGTTCCAAAAAGCACTGACCCTACTTATAATGAAATTGTGAGTGCTACCATTTTTCTTCCAGCATTTCTTGTTTTTCTTGTCCAAATCCTTTACTGAAATAGCAATAGAGCTTTGAGAGCTGCAATAACTGGTACAATCAAGAAACGGGGACATATCCAAAGATCAAGTGTAAGCACTGATGGTCTTCCATTTTGCTTCCAGTTCTCAGTGATAGAACAGTTTCCTTATATCTGTCTGCTTTGTGCTGTTTGTGTTTTTCACATAAGGTGTTGATGTGCTTTGCTTCAAAGCGGTTAATGGCATCATGGCAAATCTGCTGCTACCTTGCTCTGTCATGGGCTGTTGCTTCCCAGTTACTGGGATAGGCCTGAAACGCTTTCAAGTGTGACTTTGGTATCTCTTTATACCATTTGTACTGACCACCATGAGAGCAGGTGCCTTGCTTTAACTGACCCTAAAGTATAGCCTTGGGTATTCTTGAGTCAGCCATACAAACAAGTTGCTCAGACCAATGCAGCTGAGCTATTATAAGCATTCTTTGAATGCCAGACATCCAACAACAATTAAGGATTTCAGTATTAAGAATCTTGTCCTAGCATTTGACTCTGCGAACAGACTAAAGAGAGCACATATGATCACGTTTCCTGATATGGGGTGATATGTTGTCCATGTCTCTCAACCTCAGTTCTGGGTCACTTTCCCAGGGGCAATGTCATGGGCCACCGAGGGCATTCACAGGTCCTGAACAGTGGAATGGCCTCCAGGTATAGATGGTAACTGCAATATAAGCGGGGACAATAAGCACTCGTGGAAAATCGAATGGCAGTACCAACAGGGCATAATGGAGCAGAAGGCGGCACTGCTGCCCCTACAGAATATCAAAAGATGCACAAAGATGGTATTGGACTAAATAATTACATAAATAATAAATGACTTAGCCTCTTTTTATGCCAAATTGTTGGCAATTTACAGACCTATGTAATCACTTCCTTCACCTTTGAAATGCAGCCACCTGTGGGGTGAAAAGAAGCAACCAAGGACAGAGCAACACTACTTAGCATGTCACACACACTACTTGATTAAGCTTCAAAACCTCCTTGTTAGGTATGGTACCCTGGCCCTTTGTACAGATAAGGAAACTGAGGCATGACAAAGTTAAGTTGATTTGCTCACAGACACAAGGCAAGTTAGTTAACTGGAATTAGAACTACTGTTTTCTGATTTCCCAGTCCTGTGGTTTTTACTTTTAGACAATGCTACATAGTAATTGTCTATTAAGTATCTCCAATTGATCTGTTCCTTAAGTTACACTGTACATTTTCAATACATATTGTAAGCAGGCTTCAGCAAATGGTATTTACACTCATGGCTGAAACAGCTAGAAGTTGGCACCTGTGGCAGAATTAAATGAAATTAGACTCTTTATTTGTTGTGTTTATATCTGTCCTTTTAGCAATTAAAGTTACATTGGAATAGAGTTGCTTGTGTGTGTCTCTCTCTCGCGCGCACACACACACACACACACGTGCAAACACACACACACACACCCGCCCTGGTAGAGCTCCCCTTCTGCCTGGACACGCACCAGGCTCTACCTCATTAGGCACACGTGCATTGAGCCTCCTGAGTCTGAACAGAGTCCAGATGCTGTGCCTGGGTGGGGTTTCTAGGCATACTCTTATAGTACAGATCCTCTGTAGCTCCCCCTCCAGGCAGCCGGGACTCCTCAATCCAACTGCCTCACCTCTGGGATTAGTGCTGACCCCTCAAAGTCTGTCTGTAGCCTAAACACACCCTCTCCCAGAACTCCCATGTGGGTTTACAGTTTGACTCTTCAGGGACACAGGACATTGAAAGCAAACAGACACACAGGTTTTTCACAGGAATCTAAACACAATTTACTCTTTACTTAGCAGCATGAGAAATATACATATCTAGACAAAATAATAAACACACCTATTTCCATGATCAGTTTCCTCAACACTCTAGGGAGTTCTTTGAGCTTTGGCAAAGTCCTGTGTTATGTCCAGGATCCTGCTTCTGAAGTCCACAGCTTCTCTTCAGAATCAGAGTGTCTCTCTCCCCTCTCTAGGCCAGTCAGCTTTCTCTGATCATGTCTGGTCCCATAGTTAAACAGGACACCCCTACTACAAAACATGCCCCCCTCTCCTGCCGAATGCTTCCTGTGTCTCTCTGGGTACGTCTACACTACGGGATTATTCCGAATTTTCATAAACCGGTTTTGCAAAACAGATTGAATAAAATCGAGTGTGTGCGGCCACACTAAACACATTAAATCGGTGGTGTGCGTCCACGGTCCGAGGCTACCGTCGATTTCTGGAGCGTTGCACTGTGGGTAGCTATTCCGTAGCTATCCCATAGTTCCCGCAGCCTCCCCCGCCCCTTGGAATTTCCGGGTTGAGATCCCAGTGCCTGATGGGGCAAAAATCATTGTCGCGGGTGGTTCTGGGTAAATGTCGTCAGTCACTCCTTCCTCTGGGAAAGCAACGGCAGACAAGCATTTCGTGCCTTTTTTTCCCTGGATTGCCCTGGCAGATGCCATAGCATGGCAATCATGGAGCCTGTTTTGCCTTTTGTGACTATCGCCGTATGTGTACTAGATGCCGCTCACAGAGGCGATTCAGCAGCGCTACACAGAAGCATGCTTTTGCTTTTGCATGACAGCAGAGATGGTTACTAGCCATACTGTACCATCTACCATACCATAAATTGGTAATAAGATGATCATGGTTACCAGTCCTTTTGCACTGTGCCATTTGCTGCTGTCATAAGTGCCCCTGGCTGATCAGCCAGGGGCGCAAAAGCCAAAATTGGGAATGACTCCCTGAGTCAATCCCTCCTTTTTGGTATCTAAAAATAGAATCAGTCCTGCCTAGAATATGGGCAAGTGTACTAGAGAACCACTGTATCATAGAACCAGAGAGCACAGCTCCTCTGTGTCAGATCCCACAGAAATTATGAGCTGTATGCTATTCACAGGGGGTGCTCCTGCAACAACCCCACCTGTTGATTCCGTTCTTCCCCCAGCCTTTCGGGGCTACCATAGCATTGTACCCCCACTTGTGTGATGAAGTAATAAAGAATGCAGGAATAAGACAGGTGACTTGTTAGTGAGAAATGAGTGGAAGGCAGCCTCCAGCTGCTATGATAGTCCAGACAGGACAGTAAGGAGTGTGGAGGAGAGGAGCCCAGCATCCCTCTGCTAGTCCAGGGGCAATTGAATCTTTTCTTTACACATGAAGGGTGGGGGCTGATGGAGCTCAGCCCCCTGTTGCTATGATGACGATGGTTACCAGCCATACTGTACCATCTACCAGGAAAAATTAGGACCAGGCGCCCTTGATTGACCTTACCGATGCTAGTCGGCATGGTTACCAGTCTTTTTGCACTGCCCCATGTGCCAATAGGCTGATGATGAGGACGGGTACCAGTCGTTTTGTACCATCAGCCACCCATGGCGGGGGGGGGAGCAAGGATATTGGCGTTGAGTGCTGCAGCATCGCATCTATCTGCAGCATTCAGTAAAGATAGGGTGACATGTAAAAGAGTCAACAGAGGATTGTTTTCCCTTTCACTTCTGGGGGTGGGTGGGGGGGTGCGTAGATTGCCGAGCTATGCCCTGACCCACCGCGGACACTGTGTTTGACCCTAGAAGCATTTGGAGCTCAGCCAAGAATGCAAATGCTTTTCGGAGACTGCAAGAACTGTGGGATAGCTTGAGTCCTCCAGTCCATGAGCGTCCATTTGATTCTTTGGCTTTCCGTTACGCTTGTCACGCAGCAGTGCGCTGAGCCCCTGCTATGGCGTCTGTCTGGAGATTTTTTAAAAATGATTTTGAATTTCGTCTTCTGTAACGGAGCGCTGATAGAACAGATTTGCCTGCCCTTACAGCGATCACATCCGCATGGTCCATGCGGGAGCTCTTTCTTTATTTTGATTTTTAACTGCATCGCCACACGTGCTGATCGGAGCTCCACGCTGGGCAAACAGGAAATATTCAAAAGTTCGCGGGGCTTTTCCTGTCTACCTGGACACTGCATCCAAGTTCAGATTGCTGTCCAGAGCGGTCAGTGGTGCACTGTGGGATACCGCCCGGAGGACAATACCGTTGATCTGCGGCCACACTAACCCTAATCCGATATGGTAATACCGATATTAGCGCTACTCCTCTCGTTAGGGAGGAGTACAGAAACCGGTTTAAAGAGCCCTTTATACCGATATAAAGGGCCTCTCAGTGTGGACAGGTGTGGCGTTAAATCGGTTTTACGCTCCTAAAACCGGTTTAAACGCCTAGTGTAGACCAGGCTTCCGACTCACCTGAATTCACCAGCCCTCTGGAGAGAAACTTGGTAACACTGTTTTCTCCATTCAGGCAAGTACCTTCGCATACCCATTGTTCAGTCACAGCACAGTTTATAACTTGCTGTTGTTCCTGGTCTACCACCACATACCAGGCATTCAATGATACAACAATTTCATAACAACTTCATAACGCAAGTTTATAAGGTGTGCATAGACACATTCCCCAATCATCACACTGAGATTGTTTCTCTAAATTAAAACCATCTTACATATATTTAGCACCCATCATCATGAAAGATTCCCTAAGTATTCTATACACCATATAGCTCCAGTACCATTAAAACGCTGCCATATTTGTGAGAGAGAGCACCAGTACTCAGTGGGAGGAGTGTTAATTTTGGCCCAGGACTCAGGAGGAAACTTCTGGTTTTAAGAAAAGTACCATGGAAACTTTAACATCAGCTAAAACAAGACCTCCAGATTTTAAGATCTCAGCTGAAAGAACTATATGCACAGTGAAGCAAATGATACTCAGTCTAGTTCACAAAGAAGAATTGAGCTGACCCTGATGGGAAGTTATGGTTCAAACCCGAAGTTTCTTACACTGTTTAGAAACCCCTATGATTATACCACCCCATGTGATGCCATGCTGCATGCATTTTCCATGTCTGTAGATGATGGACAGAGGCAAAAGCAGGGATTATATTTTTGTGAGCCTCAGGGAACTGGAAAAAACAACTAAAAACACAAGTCAGCCTTCTATTAAGTTAGTTACTGTCCAGGAGGCTGAATAAAGTAATATAGTAGCTCTTTTTATAAGAATTCACAAGCTTTTATTTAAGCCAAAGGGCTGGAAGGAAATTGTATTTTCAATTTTGCTCTGTGTTGGAAGCTGAGAAAATTCTGAAATGTGCCTCTCTTGGGTATATTTGATTTTAGTTTTGCACTTTGTATAACTGCCTGAAGAAAATTATAAGCCTTATTTTTGTTTTGTTTTTTTCCTCATGTATGAGACCGAAGATATGAAGGTCTGGAAGGTGTCTGACACTAAGCAAAACAGACTGTGTGGTTTGGAGGCACCGTTAGCAGGCATTTATTTTTTTTTGCTGCTGCTTTTGCATTTGGTACTTTTTTGCATTAAAAACAACATAAACTTGGTTTAGAAAGATGCTTTAAAGAGAGGATGAGGCAGGGGTGAAAGTAACTTAAAGGACTTACCGGTACTCCGGAGTCCTTAGGAGGGGGCAGGGCCTCAACCGGAAGAGGCGTGGCCTCTACTGGAAGAGGCAGGGCCATAAATACGGGCGCTTTAAATCGGGATTTAAAGGGCCCGGGGCTGGCACTGTGGTGGCAGCAGCTGAGAGCCCCGGGCCCTTTTAATCACCCCCGGAACTACCAGCTGCAGAGTTAAAGGGCCCACGGCTGCAGTGGTAGTCAAGCCCCTGGCCCTTTAAATTGCTGCTGGAGCCCTGCCACCACTACCCCAGGGCTCCGGCAGGCTCCAGGGATGATTTAAAGGGCCCAGGGTGATAGCAGCTACTGGAGCCCCGTATGCTTTAAATTGTCCCCAGAGCCCTGGGGAGGCAGTGGCGGGGTTCCGGCGGTTATTGGGCCAGGGCAGTAGTGGCTGCTGCAGCCCTGGACCCTTTAAAATAGCCACCGGAGCCCTGCCACCACTACCCCAGGGCTCCAGGGACAATTTAAAGGGCCCGGGGCAGTAGCTGCAGCAGGCGCCCCGGGCCCTTCATATTGCCACCCGAGCCCCGCCGCCGCGTCCCCAGGGCTCTGGCAGCAATTTAAAGGGCCTGGGGCTCCAGCCACTGCTGGGAGCCCCAGGCCCTTTAAATTGCTGCCAGGGGAAGCCGTACTGGGGTGGGTGCAAGCTTACTTTCACCTCTGGGATGAGGACAAAGAATATGGAGAAAACAGATGCACAGTAGGGAGAAAGAAAATCACGAACAGGGAAAGGGGTAAAGAGGTATCATTCAAAAAAGTCCCAGTCTCTTTGTCTATGTAAAGAGCTGCAAGAGGTAGCTAAGGGGTCAAAAGGGACTAAACCTGAAGAACTTAGATTTCCCAGCAGTGATGGTTCAAAGATCTCACATCCAAAGAGTGAAAAGGGGCAGGACCTGCTGCATTAATTCCCCTTCAAGGTCCTAAGACTATATTGAAACATTTGTAGTATCAGCTGTGTAACGTGTTATGAGCTCATGTTTGCCCTCAATTTATCTTTTTTCTTCCAAAAGCAGGAGAAAATGCAGTTTGGCCAGTTAACAGAAAATCTAGAAACTGTGCCATTGCTAAGAGAGACAACTGTCCCTTATTGGAGAATAACATTTCTTGAGATGCCTCCTATGTCAGCCACACTTAAGTCTTTGGAGTCAGGAATACCTGAATTTTCTAACAGCTCTCCCACTGATTTGCTGCGTGGCCTTAAGCACTTCACTTCTGTTTAATTTGAATGTATAAGTGGCAAGAGTTATTATTAAACAGTGATTTGAGAATTGGCCTGGACTACATGTGAGATATTGGCAGCTGATAGCTTTAGCCCCATACTGTGTAGCCACCCCAAATCCTTCAATCTTTTTTTCCGCACACATACACCCTAATTACATATTCCTTGTTTCCTCTGAATTTGCAATGCCTTCTTAGAGCCAACTCATAGGGAGTGATTGAAAGCCATGTAGACTGTACTCTGTCCCTGTAAATTGCGTCATTCCTCAATGCCTACAGCTTCTCTTGGCCCAAGGAATGAGAGTTCTCACCCTCCCAACACTTTCATGTGCAGATACTCAGTAATGAAAAGATTCCTTAGCTATGCAGCTGGCAAATTAAAATTCTTCAGTGATTTTAAATGAAAAATTAAGATGGTAATTTTTATATTTTGGCCAAGAACCATGACACATTAGTACTGTCACATTAATACAGCATCATTAATCAAATCATATTTGTATTAAATTACATGACCTCTTACTGTGTTTCTGTCCTTGCGTTTATTCTGTCTAAAAAACGTTTCTCCATTTTTTAAAAATTCATCTACAACTCAGTGAAAGGGACACGGTAAAAATTATGGATTACATGGCGACTAGCATCTGCTTAGATATGCAAGAAAAAGGAACAGGTGCAAGAAGCTCTCTCTCCTTGGGGCCCTTCCTCACTCCCATGCAGGAGCTGGTCAAAACAGCAGCCTCTGAAGTCTGCTGAACGAAAGAACTGCTCCCTGCTAAAGCCACCTCATGGGGGGCAAGGAGGGCCTGTCCTTCCCTCCCGTGCCAGTGAGCAGAGCTGGTTAACTACTTGAAAGTCTATCATACTGAGTGACCTTGTCCTGAATACCTGGGAGCTTAAGGAGGCATTAATGACCCATATGTAGAAGTTAGTAAGTCACTGTAATGCCTTTGATCCAAGGTGTTTGAGGAATTCCAGCAAGATGTTATCATAGCCCGCTGCTGTGTCTGACTTGATGAAGTTAAGGGTCTTATCTAGCTCATTGACCATAAATGTCTGGTTGACTCCTACCCACATTATGATGTCGAAGTTGGCACCATTCGTCCTGTACTTTTCATTTGAATTGCTTCTCCACTGGGACCTGTGCTACCCACAGTAGATAGCTTGCAACCTCGCTGGGCTTAACCAGTAGATAATTTTGACAAGTTGTTGAGTAGCGCCCAGCCGGTGGATCAAGTTCCAGCATATCCAGCTGCAATAAGTGAAGTCAAAGCTTCTCTGTAGATTCCATCCACTGAGTGAGCATGGCAGCATTCAGAGACTTAATCAGGTGTTCAGTGATGTCCAAATCACCACTGGAATTTCCTGAGCAAGGAATAGCTGAGTTGGTATAACTGAGCATGTGGCTTTGTAAATAGCTCCTTGGAACTGGTGGTAGTCTTCTTTGACTGGTTGGGATACAATGCAATGGAATTGTAACCACGCTGCGTTCCAGTATGGCACAAGACTTTTCCCAGTCTGTCTTCTGGAAATTCCACTAACACTTGATTGAGCTTCAGTGGATGTGTAGCTGGAGCCCAATGTGAATGAGTGATGGTCTATGTTGGCTATGGGGGAAGTTATCAAGTACTACACAGCTCAGTGCTTGTGAACAGCCATCTAGTGAACTGACCCAGCAAAGGTCGGGTGAGTAGTCTTTCAACCATCTGACTGAAAGAAATGTACCATGTTGTTTTGCATTGTGAATCAACTCAGTCATTGTTAGTCGCCCAATCCATCAACAGTTCAACATCATCATCTGAATCAGTGTACCCCCACTCAGAGTGGTGGCTGTTAAAATCACCACCAAAGGTTGGTGGATGATCAAGTATTGGAAGGACCTACTGGTTCCAGTGCTCACTTGGTGGCTTATATACATTGGCAATCTTGGATCATGTTGTAAAAACTGGAGGAGGAAAGTGGAACAACATCAGATATGTCAGCGCACATGTATGTTGCACAGCCATATTTGGCGTTTGGGGTGAGTGAAATGGGGCCAAAGCCATTGATACCATAACATCCTGCTATACTAATTGCAACATGAGTTTCTTGCAAAGAGATTACGTCGACACTGAGACAAGTAGCTAAGACACTAATGATGTTGTGTTTGGCTGCTGACAGGTCCTCATCGTTAAGCTGAAGAATTCAAAGGGCAGGTCCAATGGCTTGAAAGTCGAAGGATGGCACTACATTGGGCTCACAGTCAGATAGCACGTGACCAAGATTCATCCATCGCTGAATTTGATCCATTGGTTGGATCATTAGCTTCCCTGGCCCGGGCCAGGCAGTGATGAGTAGCACACGTGAATGCTTATCCATTACCCCACAGTTTTCTCAGAAAAGTTGCCAGTTAAACCTGGGGTGTGAGCACCCGAACACTTAGAACATCAGCCCTTGCCCTCTGCTGTTCAACTGCAGAGTACTGCACTCCTGTCTGGTGTCACTTGTCTCACACCAGGCTGGTCAGTGTAGAACTTAACAAAGCTATGCATATTGCTACCAGGACTTTACATGCAACTCCATTGCCATGATTGCCAACAGTTAGTAACATAGCACTGCCCCATATTAGCTGTGAGAAGGCCTTTATGTTGCCTTTGTATGCAGACTTCTTCAACCACCCACCAGCTCACCTGTCTTCTAGACACCCTTTATGGTTGTTTCTGCTACCACAGAGCATGATGGTACATGCTTGGTACAACGAGTGGTCAGAGATGACAGTTATTAATCACTCTCTCATCACTGACCCAACCGTCTGTCCACCAGGTCTTGTTCTGCCAAGGCACTTGTGATCATCTCTGAACCAGTTTCAAACAGGACTAGGCAACTGTGCAGCTGATCTCTTTAAATGGGTTTTTCTAATGGCCCACGGTGCAGCTGCGGTGAACTTTGGACTATGCTCATATCCTTGACAAATGCCAACTGCCTTATTTCGACAGCAGGCTGATGGCTCTCCATTGGGCTGATGATGACATCATCAAATGGCTGGGCACATTGTGCATATGCTGAGAGAAGGCGGCATTGTGCCTCACTGAGGCACCATGTTGCCCAGTGTTCTGCAATAGAAAGGAGGGGTTCCTGTCATAGGCGCTGAGTTATATGGGCCTGTGGTGCCTGTGCTCCACCAATATTCAGGAACATGGGCCCAGCTCCACCAATGTTTGGGCTTATATTTTCAAATCCATCCTGTCCATAGCATGGACCAGGGCAACTTCCCCGGGCCCCAGGCCCCGCGCTTTTGGGGGCCCTATGCTTCATGAGGACGCGAGGTCCAAGGTGGTCTGGGTGGTTAGCAGGGGGCCTGGGGCTGGCAGCAGCTCCATCCCACCTCTTCCCATCCCTTCCCCCCAAACTCCCACCCCTACTCTACCCCCATCCCGCCCCCATTCCACTCCTTCCTCCAAGGCCCCACCCTACCTCTTTCCGCTTCCACCCGCTCTCCCGAGTGACGCTGGGAGCCAGCAGGGTGGAGAGGAGTGGGGCGGGTTATGGCCGGGTCACTTGCTGCTGCTGCCGCCAGCCCCCCACTAACTCTCCAGGCCGCCCTGGACCCCGCGTCCCCTTGAAATGCAGGCCCCCCCAAAGTGTGGGACCTGAGGCAGTTGCCCGGTTCGTCCTATGGATGGGATGGCTCTGCTTGGGCCAGTTCTGGGCACTACCAAAAATTATACAGACCTGGCACCCATGGTTGCTGTGAGCCAGTGCAGCTCCCTGATCACCACAAGGAGCTGTAATAACTTGTATCACTGCTGTAAGGTCCTACAGCGACACTTCTCTAGTCTATGCCATCCATGTCCTACCCCCAGAACACCCTTTTCCTCTCTTATGCTGGGAGTTATGAATGCAGCTGGTGCTTTCCAGTAGCAGATTACAGTGCAGGGGAATGCTCTATTGGCTACATGGTCATTTTAAGGTCACTAGTGGCCTTAGCAAAGTGGGGAATCTAATCCATGATGATGAGAGCTGGAAGAATTTTGAAAGTCTGATTGTCTTTTCATTATTCACTTTATTGCACAGTCAAACTGGAGAGGTGGCTTCGCTTTTGCCGAGCCAGTTTCACTTTCTAATTCTGAAGCACTGGCACAATGCTGTTGTGTTTGTATTTTACAAACAGTGCAAGAGAAGGTATACATTTAAAATTGTTTTCACTGAGACAAAACAAAAAACCCCATGGAAACATGTATACTCCGATATTGATTTTATATTAATATACACTCTTTTAAACAAACCCAAGATTTGAAGCCTAAACCTACATGACAGTGTCCTTTTAAATATTATAAACCAATATACTATTCCTGAAGCATTTTCTTATCAATGAGAGAAGGAGAGACTGAAACACGGGAATTGATTACGAATGCAGCTCGTTTCTTGTTAGGCTGTCACTCGCCAGATTTTTAAATTCAAGAATACAATGTTCACATTTCATAATTAACCCCAGCATGTTCTCACAGTATCAAGGTAACTTCAAGGGTAAGTGTAAAGCTGGAAGCCTTTGTATTTTTCTAAAGGGATGTAACCCAAGCTTTCTCACTTATTTTGAAGAGATACAACAGCATCGTAACAATGGTGATTCCAACTAACTAAATTGCACTACCTCGATTTGGGCCCAATCCCACAATTATTCTACATTTTGCAACTTGTACTGTGTTGGCTTTGTATTATGTTAATTACATGACAATCCCATTAAAATATCTCAGTTACTGTACTGAATGCACATTTGGACGCTGCTAGTGAGAAGTTTCTAGACTTTCACTAAAGGGGCTTGTCTACACAAACATTTAGTTTGTGGCAAGGTGGGGCATGAATCTGCCCTGCAGTAGCCTGTGGCAGACTAACTGTCCTTGGGAGCGCTGCTGACATGTATTAACAGTTTGTTAGTGTACTTTGATCTAGTCCTCTTTGAGACAGGCCTAGATCAAAGGTCACTAACTGTCAGTCAGGGAGGGTCCACAGGGTTCATGGCAGGCTAGTTTGGGAGATATGAACACCCCACTTTGCTGCAATCTAAATGGTCATGTAGAGAAGTCCTAAGGATTTGTGTATGCCAAGAGCAGAATTTATACAGGCAGTTTTCAAAGGAAAGTTGCCATCTCTCTGTTGTGTGGGTTTTTTAGATGGTTGGGTTTGGTTTGGTTGGTTGATTAGTTTTGGGTTATTTTTGTTTGGTTGTTTTTTGTCTTGAACTGTTATGAAATCTTTTGGAAGTACCACTGAGAAGAAAATTAGACAGTTTTAAAATAAATCCTTATATTGTATCCATCTATCTTAGGGGTTTATACGGCTGCCAATTACCATATTATCGGAGTGCCTTCCAAAGAAAATCAATAGCAAAGTCCCTTGGAGTTTCTGGCATTTCTCCTTGTTTGGGGTCAAAACTCTGCTTGGGGTAAGGTTTGTGGGGCTTGGGAGAGG